>NW_027069723.1:201768-306071 GCF_002906115.3 Quercus suber | reverse complement strand
GGGGGGGGGGGGGGGGGGGGGGGGGGGGGGGGGGGGGGGGGGGGGAGGCGGGGGGGGGGGGGGGGGGGGGGGGGGGGGGGGGGGGGGGGGGGGGGGGGGGGGGGGGGGGGGGGGGGGGGGGGGGGGGGGGGGGGGGGGGGGGGAAGGAGAGGAAGAGACCGGTAGGAGTGGGAAAATATGAAGAGATCGAGAGAGAGAGAGGGGGATGAGAGGAAGCTATTGAGAAAATGCGTAAAAAATCGAGGGAGGGATGATAGGATAAGAAATAGAGTTGTAAGTCATCTTCGAAGACGACCTTCGAATGTCGTATTCGAAGGTCGCTTTCGAATATCGTCTTCGAATGGAAAGCGATTGGTACTGCCATTTTCGGTAATAAGCCGAAACGTTCATATTTGGGGAAAAAAAAATGAATGAGAAAGAAGAGGAAGAAGACCAGAACTGCAAAGAAGTAGAAGAAAAGCGGCAGAAAAGTTTTTGAGTGCACAGTAAGAAAGAGATTCAATTTAAAGCTTATTAGTTATTTTTGTTTTTCTTTTAATTCTATGTTTGGTGGCTGAGGATTTGCCGTGTACTCCTTCTCTTCTTATGAATGCAGTTATGTATATCACTCATGTTGCCATATAGAGAACAAGATTGTTGTTAAAAATCCTTAAGTTTCTTTTTTTGATGAATTATTCATACGGTTCATCAAAAAGGTGTAATTCTACCCTACTTAAAAATATTATAATAATTGTGAAGTTGATGATTCATTATGTCATCAAAACAAGTCACATGACTTTTAAATAACCTAGGTTACGTGACTATAAGTATATATACTTATAGTGAATGAAAAAGTGAATGGTTATTTGAACCACTATCTCTTATCCTCTCATGCTTAAAAACATTCGAAGGTCGTCTTCGAACATACTTAAAATACAGTGCTACAGTGTTAAGAACATTATTAGTAATTCAATATGGCCTGTATTTAGGGGTGTTAAATGGGTGGATTTGGAGTGGGTATAATTAGGTTAAGTATATAAAATTCATTTATCCGTTTATTGCTCATTTAACTAATTACCTCTAATTTCTACCCTTTCAGTAAAAAAAAAAAAAACTAATTACATCTAACCCAAAGCTAACTCAACTCAATTATTATGGGTAAACCCCAATCCACCCAATTACCAAATAATCATTGTAGGGTCAGTTTTTGCGGCCCATGCCCAAGGAGGTATGGATTTGGAACCCACTGAGCCCAAAACAATAAATTTTGTAGAGAGTGGGTGAAAGGGCTAGGCTAATAATGAAAATAACAGTATCAAACAGCAACACCAATGGGAGAAGTTGAATTAATGTGCTCTCGGACGAATATAAGTACTCTGTCCGAAGAGATGTTTTTCATTGATAATCTAGGGTTACAATTCCTGGAGCTACAACCATCTAATATCTCTTTTTTCCTCCCCC
Organism: Quercus suber; assembly: GCF_002906115.3. Classification (NCBI taxonomy): domain Eukaryota; kingdom Viridiplantae; phylum Streptophyta; class Magnoliopsida; order Fagales; family Fagaceae; genus Quercus; species Quercus suber. Next base: position 304,631 of record NW_027069723.1, on the reverse strand, counting down.
CTTTTTCGATCCCCTTCTTTCAGAGGCACCCTTCCTTTATATAGCATTGCCATCTTCCATCTCCTCCGTCCACTTGTTCGTCATCCAGGCACCCACTTGAGTGTATGTCCCATCACCCCACTTTTAGCCTTATGTGAGTGGCGGTAGCTGAGAATGCACTGTTCAGGGGTCTTATCCACATTAATGCGGCCAGGAAGGTAGGTGCTGTGCATTAAATGTGGTGGTCGAAGTATGCCTCCTTACTATCTCTCTGTTCCCGTTATCTTTATGCGTATCCGAGATTCCTTTCCCTCTTGACACCTGTCAAATAGATCACTTGAAACTTCCCTGCTCGTGTTGAGTCAAATCTCTTCGGATCCGAGGATGCAGGACTACTCGGATTATGAGCATCTCCTCGGATGGTATACGTGCTCACCTCAAGGCATCCCTCTTTGTAGTGGGCCTGACTGAAGGCCTCACCTCCTCGGACGAAGAGTGATCCTCACTTAGGGCCTTGGGCCCAAATAAGTTGGGTTGGGTTTTTCTCCCCCCACAATCATAATTACCAAAATGCCCTTAAAACTTTAAAATGACCAAAGTACTCTTAAAATCCTTTAAAATTACCAAAATACCCCCTAAACCTAGATATTAAAAAAAACCCCACTAAAAATTACTAAAATACCCTTAAAACTAAAAAATAACCAAAATCTCCCTGAAATCTAAACAATGACCAAAATGCTCCCTAAACCTAAAAATTATCAAAATATCCCATAAACCTAAAAAATGACCAAAATACCCCCAAAACCTTAAAATGACCGAAATACCCCTGAAACCTAAAAATTAACTGAAATATCACCTAAACCTAGAAAATGACCAAAATACCTCCTGAAACCTAAAAAATGACCAAAATAACCTCATACCTATAAAATGATGAAAATTACCCTAAACCTTTAAAATGACCCAAATACACCCAAAACCTCTAAAATAACCACAAATAACTTGAAACCTCAAAAATTACCAAAAATATCCTAAAACCTCTAAAAACAAACAAAATAGCTCTAAACCTCTAAAACGACCAAAATACCCCTCAAAATATCTAAAATGACCAAAATACCACTAATCCTATAAAATGAACAAAATACACCCGAAGCCTCTAAAATTACCAAATAGAGGTTTGGGGTATTTAGGATGTTTCGAGGGTATTTTTGTCAAATTAGAGGTTCTAAGAGTATTTTAGTCATTTTGTAGGTTTTGAGGGAATGTCACTAATTTTATATTTTTTATAGGTGTTTCATTAATTTTTAGATTTTGGGGCTATTTCGATAATTTTATAGGTTTTGGAGGTCTTTTAGTCATTTTTTAGGTTTTGGGGATATTTTGGTCATGTTTTTTTAGGTTTTGGGGGTATTTTAGTCATTTTATATGTTTAGGGGGTATTTTGGTTATTTTTTAGTTTTAGGGGGGATTTTGGTCATTTTTTAGGTTTAGGGGTTATTTTAGCCATTTTTATGTTTTGGGGGTATTTCAATTATTTTTTAGGTTTCAGGAAAATTTTAGTTAATTTTTAGGTTTCGAGTGTATTTCTATCATTTTTTAGATTTAAGAGGTATTTTGGTCAATTTTTAGGTATAAGGGGTAATTTGATCATTTTTTAGATTTTATGGGGTATTTTGGTCATTTTTAGGTTTTGAGGGTGTTTTGCTCATTTTTTAGGTTTAGGAGGTATTTTGGTCAATTTTTAGGTTTCAAAGTTATTTTGGTCATTTTTAGGTTTCGGGGATATTTTGGTCATTTTTTAGGTTTAGGAAGTATTTTGGTAATTTTAATGTTTTGGGGGTATTTCGGCCTTTTTTTTTTTTTTTAGGTTAAGGGGTCTTTTGGTAGTTTTAATGTTTGGGGGGTATTTTGGTCATTTTTTAGGTTTAGGGATTTTTTTTTTTTTTTTTCCAGAGGTATTTTGGTCATTTTCAGTGGTTTTGGAGTATTTTAGAGTTGGGTGATTTGTAGAAAAGATACTTAAGTCATAATTGGGTCTAACTAGATACCTAGTTAAAACCCAATAAACATTAATGTTAATTGGGTTAATACCCATTTAACACTACTAATAAACGGGCGGGTTTGGGTCTTATTTAAGTGGATGGATTTAGGTGGGCAAATGAGTTTGGGTTGATTTTGTCACCCCTACTTGCATTGACACATTGTTGTGCATCATAGTTAATTTTAGTATTTTTATTGCATTTCAAACTTTATTTGGATTATTATGAGGTATTCAATGGATTTTTTTTCCTCATGTATAGATGTTCTCAATTTCAGGTCTTGAGCTATAGTTCTATATTTTATTTGTTTTTGGGTGTTTACATATGAATATTGTGTACTTAGGATATGTCCCCTTTCAATACTTTTATTAATTATCCCCCTTTCCCCTCCCAAAAAAAAAAAAAATGAAGAACTTTTTTTTGAGAGAGAGTTTCAACTTATAGCGTCTGTTTCTGATGATTGCTTTTTATTATCAGACAAAGACACTAATCATTTTTTGGTGTAGGCGGGATTAAACCTCAGATCTCTTATACAACCGATCAACCATCAGAAATTTTACCAGTTGAGCTAACTGGAATAAAAAAAAAAAAAAAAATGAAGAACTAAAGAAACATATTCAACATTCAAGGACTAGCCTTATTTGTTATTATTATTATTTTTTTCATAAGCAATGCTATTAAAAGATTTACATACAAATAACGTATCACTAAAACGCATGGCTCCAACTACTTATAAATGGCATCCAAAATATGACCATATAATCCGTAGTGAGAGTTTCGTCTAGACTGAATCACTTTGACTGAAACCAAATCATCCCATTCAAAGATTACATCAAAGAGTCCAAGATCAGGACAAAACCCAACCTCATCCACTCCATTAATCACCACAGTATATCTTTATATTCCATTTTGAAATATCCAAAAATGAAGTCCTCATTAAAAAGTTAATATATAAATTTCCTTATATGCTCTTACTTTATTTTCAATATTCTTCTTTGACTAAAGTTTTAGGATAATAGTTTTAAAAACTTTTACATTTTTATGTAAATGACAATGCATAATGATATCACTTTACAAATTTGGATTTTTTTAAAGAATAATGCTAGAGATACTAACTTTTTTACAAACCATTGATGTGGTAAGTGGTTATTAGTAAATAGAAAAATGATGTTAATGGTTAGTCTAGATGAAAACCAATAAAAAGTTAGTCACATCAAAAATTTGTAAAAATGTTGTAAAATAGTTTATAATTGTAGCATTACTCTTTAAATATATCTCACGCACATTTGATAATTTTTTCCTAAAAACTAGCACACACTAAACCCAATAATTTACTCTATTTCAAATCATAAATTTTAATTTAAAAAAAAATTCATTCGTATGTAACCTCACTAACATTAGATAAATTCAAATTAAAAAATTACCTTAAACTCAAAAAAATATATAAAAAAAAAAAAAAGATTCATCGCACGTGCGTAATGAGTAGGGGTGTCCACGGGTTTTCATCACCCGACCAACCCGCCGGACCTGCCCGAAACTGATTGGCCACCACCCGAACCAACCAATCCAATAGTCGGCGGCGGGTCGCCACCCACAGAACCTGAACTCTTCGAGTCGGTTGGCAGGTTTCCTCCCCAAAAACCCAAGCCACCCAACCTGACCATCATATCAACAACATCCGGCGACATTCAAAGCTTTTCTGACAAAAAATGACAAATACAGGTGATATTTTTTCTTTTTTGGCGAAAATCTACTTGAAATCCACCAGATCCAGACAGATCCAGTGATATTTCGTCGAGATCTAGTCTAGATTCAACAGATAGGCCAAATATCAGCCAGATCTCGCCAGATCTTGCGGAATTTCGGCACCAGCGGCGAAACTCAAAACCGACCTATACAAACCTGAAAACCAAAAGACTTGAGCCGAACGACCCGACCATTAATACGGGTTGGTTTCGGTTCTGATTTTCACCCACCTATGCGGTTCAGGTCAGGTGTGGGTCAGGCACAAACCCAACCCGACCCGTGGACACCTCTAATAATGAGCCAGTAGAAAATAAGTAAAAACACAAAATGCCACCACCAAAAGACACGTGTCATAACCTGGTGACCTTAAAAAAAAAAAAAATCAAACTTACAGATACAGTACCCATGATCTTTCCCTAAAATAACGAATCTGCCACTCTCGCGCACGTGGAGTTGATAACATACCAGTCTCTGGTTGTACCGTGTGGGCAAAATTCCTAGCCAACGGTAAAAAGGCTTCTTCTTTTTTTGTGACATCAACGGTAAAAAGGCATTAAAACAAAGATTAAAAAGAATATTGGCACATATTATAGATTAATTGCTTGCAAATAATAACCTCTGCCATAATATTAAATTAAATTCAAAGTTTATTAATTTCTTTCAAATACATTTGATTTTCTTCTTTATGGTGATTATTTCTGTTGTAATTAGGTCTATCTCTATTTTTATAACTAGACTAGATGTATGTCATTTATTCCTTCTTAAAAAAAAAAAAGGATTTATGTCATTTATTTGAGTATCATTTTTTTTTTCAGCAAATTTTATGTTTATATTTCTTGTTTTTTTTTTTTTTTTCAGTTTCTCAAAAAAAAAAAAAAACATAAGTATTTTTAATATTTTGTGTACATATACCGTAAAAAGTAAAAGTGCCAAACTTGAAATTTATCTCCGTATATCTTGTAACTTAAATTTTGATTTGGATTTTTTTAAATACAAGTTTTTTTTTTTTCTAAACTTTTGAATACAAATTAAAACACTCATTGTAGCCTACATTTTTTTAAAATAAATAAATGCAGATAATAAGAAATTAATACTATATCAAAATCAAATTTAATAGATAACTGAATTTTTTTTTTTTTTTTTGGAGGTAATAATAGATAACTGAACTGACTCAGCATGTTGATTTGTCGGAGCATCCTTGCAGTCCAATACATATCTCCACACTCTTTCCCTCAATGACACGATAGATACATTCCCATCTCCTTCTCTCTCTCTCTCTCTCTCTCACTACTGTAGAATGCTAGTGGTACCATATTTCTACTCCTCTAGGCTCTGTGTAACTTCCTTCTTCACGGTTCCAAAAACTCGTATTGCATTTCTTTGTCTTTCGTTCCTTTTTCACAAATTCTCTTCTTTTTTTTCTTTTTCTTTTTCTTTTTTTTGTAAAGAAAATCATAAAGTTTCTTTTTTGTTTCTTGCTTATACGAAAAGTTTGAGCATTCCAACATTGAATCAAGGATCTTAGAGTGTAAGCCATTAGACCCACATGCAGATTCTGAGCCATTTTTGCTTACTGGTTGTCATTTGCACTGTTCTAAATTTGCATAAGAGGTTTTTGCAAAGCTTTTTGGGGTTTCTGGTTATGGACTGCGTTTCCTGTTTGACGTTTCTGAGTCAGGGAAATGGTTTTGGTTGTGGGTTTTTTGTGTTTGGGTATTTCTCACATGTTTTCAATTTTTTGGGGGTGTTTTTTATATTTGGTTTGTGTTTGAAGTTTTTGCAATTTGGTTGGCATGGTAAGGGTTTGATGCAATTTTTGTGTGAATTCAGAGGGAAATCAAGTGGTTTTAGAGATGGGGTTGCTCTAAAAAATGGTGCGGGTGAAGAATCAGATTCAAAGATTATACCTTGTGAGTGTGAATCATTGAAGTGGTTGGAGAATTCAAAGTCACAGAAACAGGTTGTGAATTCAAATGGTGATGCTTTGGAAGAGAATGATGATGACAAAAAAGAATGCCATGGTGAAGATGAAGAATGTGGTGTAATGGCATTGAGAAAATTGGTGAAGATAGAAAGGCAGCGAGCAAATGGCTCTTATGCAGAGCTTGAGAAGGAAAGAATGGCGGCTGCATCGGCAGCAGAGGAGGCAATGGCCATGATTTTGCGGCTTCAAAGAGAGAAAAGCTCAATAGAAATTCAAGCCAATCAATACCGCAGATTGGCTGAGCGGAAGCAGCAATATGACCAAGAAGTGATACAATCTTTGCGATGGATTGTGATGAAACACGAGTCTAATAGGAGTTTGTTGGAAGATCAATTGAGGTTTTGTAGGCAAAAGTTGAAGCTATGTACTATGAAGGGAAATGAAGTGGATCATGGATCTGAAGGAGTTGATGCAAGTATGAGATTTTTGAATTCCAGTACAGAACATGGTTTTGATGATGTGTTAATTAGTTCTCTTGACATGGATTCCTCAATGTTGTAAGTTTATTGAGCATATCTTGAATAATACGTTGATGTAGCCTTTCTTCCAATATATTTTGGTTTATAAATGTAAATTCAGTCTTCTCTTTGTTTTGCCTTTGATTCCGTAATTTAAATTTTAAAATTTTGACTAAATGTTTAGGAATGTATTGATGATTGATTTATTTTTAAAAATTCTGAACAATTACTTTGTTATTTAATACTTAGTGAATACTGAAAATGAAAGTATATTATAACCTTGGAGATAGTCAGATAGATAGAATGCAGACTGGTAGAATGTCATTAATTAGGTCCAATGGTCATTTACAATTTTTTTCCTCTTTTTCTTTCAAATAAATTTGATATATTGATACCGTTTATTTACACAATTATAATTTTATCTTAAACAAATCTGAGGTCTTAGAAACATTGCTCTCTCTTTTTTATTTTTTTTCTTTTTTAACAGCTTATAAACCATGAATTGTTGATTTGAATAATTGGCATGTTTGGTACGTGTGTTTAAATAACAGTTTTCTATTTTTTTAGAAATACGTATGGGTAAAAAAATATGTGAAAATGTAAATAATGTTATTTAAAACTAAAAACATGTGTTTAAATACATGTTTTATAATTTCCAAACTTTTCATTTGAACAATTAATTTCAAAGATACCAGCCTAGTCACAAATCAAACATTTTGTTCATATTTCTAGTAACGTCTAACGGATTTAGCTTCATGATGTGCAATCTTTTTGTTTTGATAGATAGGGAGGGAGGGAGAGGCGGGGTTCAAACCCGATACATGGGACACCATCAAGCATGTCGTTCCCATTACATTATCACTTAAACCCCCACATTAGTTTGCACTTATTTTTACCTCACCATCAATAACTTCAAATATCATTATCACCAAGTCAAGATGAATACTCTTTTGTAGCGTTTGGAAATTCTTTGGAGGCTAAGGGTGTGTTTGGATACCATTTATTTTGCTAAAATTGAAAAATTATTGCTAAAAATATTGTAGATAAAGATAAAATTTTGTTAAATTAGTAGAATGAGACTCATGAATAGTGCCAAAAAGTGTAATAAGACTTATGAATAGTAGCAAAAATAAGCTAAATAGTGAAATAATTTTCATTTTTCATTTTAACCCAAATGCACACTAAATCATTTCAAGAAAAGCATGTTATTCCAATTTGATATTCTTCGTCATGTTAATAATAACAAGTATGCTTGTTCTCATACCCAACCATTTGAATTTCAAATAGCACTAGATGGCTACGCTAATGTGGAAAGAAGTAAAGCTCTACTAGTACATTGAACCTATATAGAGTTTTACCATGAGCATATTGTATTCATTGGGCAAATGTAGGTTTGATCAAGATATGTTTCTCCATAGTACTAGAACCAGAACCAAGCAAGAGGGATCAACTCAAGAAAATTTGAGTTTAACTATTTTAATAGCTTTTCACTTTGTAAGAAGTTTGATACAGGAAATTAACCCTTCTTTGCTGAAAGTCATAAATTTTTTTTTTTTTTTTTTTTTTTTGAAAGTGTACATATAACTCATTAATTAACTATTAGCTTTTAAAGGATAAAGAAAGAAGGCATGGAAACAAAACGAATATAATCTTCAAAAAACAAAATGTTTGATTTGTGACAGATGGGTTAACTATTTAATCACTCTTATCATAGGGCCACCATTAACATCACTCTTATAATGCATGGATTATAACTTGCCACCTTATTTAATTGTGGGTTAATAAAAAATTGATTACCTGGCTTCAAATAGATTGATCTAAAGTAGGATGCATCCTAAGAAACCATTATAAATAGAGGCACCCCTAGCTCATTCAAATGAGATTTTCAATAAAAAAAAAAAAAAAAAAACATTGAAGCTCTAACAAATTTAAGCAAAAAAGTTCTAAAGTAGGAGTTTCAACACATTTGAAGAGCATTTATTCGAGTCATTCTTCTGAGCCTCAAAGTTCTAGTGGAATCAAGTTCCAAAAGTCTGCAGAAATGTCAAAATACTTAAATTGTTAAAACTCTATCAGATCCAATTCTCCAAAGCCCTAAAAACTCCACCTATAAGCCTTCGAATATGAAGAAAATTCAAAAAAACACAAAGAACAAGGAGTCTTTGACAAATGTATAGCTAGAGATTCATCATACTTTCATTGTAAAGTCTATCAGATTCATTCTCTAATCAAAGAGGAAAGGATTTTAATTTCAAATGGGATTTTGGAAAAAGAATTGAAGCTCTAACTAATTGAAGAACATTCATTATAATATTCTTCTCAACCTTAAAGTTCTAGTGGAATCAAGTTCCAAACGCCGGTAGAAAACTTAAGGAGATGTTTGGTTTACTGAAAATCATCACTCATATCGTAGGCACGCTCCATATGTTCAGGGGGCTAAATGTTGAGGGCCATTTCTTGAAATAGGCAGAAGGCAGCCCAACCCATAAAAATGGGCAACGAACGAGCAGCAAGCTAAGAAAAAGACCATTAGGCTCAAGCAGCAGGAATAATGGATCACAGGCCCTTAAATATAAATAAACGGGCCTTGAAGGAGTAAGTGGGCCTAAAAGGCCCGGAAAGAGAGAAAACACTACCCATGGGCAGTATGTGGTATAGAAAAGTGAGAATGGGCCGCGGCAAGCCCGAAATAATGAAAACAAAGAAAGTAGGGGATAATGGCAAGCCCATGAATCCCAAGGATGAGAATGAGGAAATTGGGCCAAGGAAGCCCAATTGAGTTAGTAAATGCCCATGGGGTGCAAAGTTAGTAAATGGATCGAGGAAGTCCAAAGGAAGTAAATGGGCCGGATAAGCCCAAGCGAAAAAGAGAGGGACATTGGAGCCCACGAACAAGAACACCAGTGGCCATATTAAGCCACTGGGGGAAAGAAAGGAACGACAGGCCTGAAAAGAGGCTCAGCAGGAACAAAAATCGATGCGGCAGGAAAGGTCAAGTAACACGGTGGGATGCTAAGGCAATTAAAGAATTGGGCTGAAGAGAACACAAAGCCCAGTACTCGGTAAAGTCCAGACCCTATGGGGTGGGAAATCAGAGTAACAGCTTGGGAAAAGTCAAGAACGGACAACAAGCACGAGAGCAATACAACACAACTTAAAGAAAATACTTTGTAACTTACTTAGAAGAACAGAGGAGCATAACACTAAAAAACGACCATTGTGGAAATTACTAAGAAAAGACTAGAAAAGAAAGAAAGAAAGAGAGAAAAAAGGAGCAAGTGATAGTGGCATGCACCAATAGGCCCCTTCCCTTCTCTCCCTCTCGAATCCATGTTCTTTTCTATAATTATTTTGGGAAGTGTCCATTCAGGTCTGCCTCCCTCAAACCCATTAACTTCCGCAGCAGGAATCTCGTTTTCTTTCCTCGGAGGTTAATTGCATTGAGAAAAGGCGTTCTTCCTCTTTGGCCTTACTCTTGCGGACCGAATTGAATTTATTTACATAAGCTATCGATTAAGTCTTTATTACCATTTTCCCTTACTATTTATTTGTCAAAGATTGTTAATATTATTGTAGTTCAGTCATTTCTTATTAAAAGAACTATCTAGTCATTCCAGAATACGTGATTTTGTTTTATCAATTGTATCTGCCTGCCGCAAGCTTTTCTCTGAAACAGCTCTGCCTGTCGTAAGCTTTTCTCTAAAATAGCTCAGTCTGCGGTAAGCACTCTCCTGGCAGACGAGGCATAGTTCGCGCACAAACCGGCCAAGTTGATTTCTAGTTGGCCCGGTCTCGACTCCTGCAACCCAGAACACTTGGGCCTACATTCACAAAGGGGCAGCCTAACCCAACATAGCAAAAAAGGCCCCCACATTAAATTGGCAACTTCACTGGGGAGTTGAGAAATAGTTCAAGGATAAGAGCCCTCGCAAACAAATGCCTCCAAAGTCCAGAACTATACGCAACATAAGTGTTGTACCCTCACATGCAGAGTCTAGGCCTACAACGCCCCACCAACCACAGCCTAATTAGGCAGAAGGTGCTAACGAGATGGAGGCTGGACCCCAACCTCCTCCAAGGATCCCCGCAGACAATGCCAACACCTTCATTGAAGTATTGCAGGCCTTACAGCACTCACAACAGCAAATGATGGAAGAAATTCGTCAACTAAAGACGGATAGAACAAAAGAAAAAGGAAGCCAGCATGATCCAGAACATGGGGCAGAAGAGACACTAGTAGGTGGTGTCCCACAGAATCCGGATCAACGTTTTATTACTATGGCAGAAGTAGCAACTCTCCTAGAACAAGAGAGAGCCAGAGGGCCAAAGGAGAGATTCTGCGCACGTAGACCCCCATACCCGCTAAGGGTGCTCAGTAAACCATACCCCGAGAGGTATGAACCGCGAGTAGTCATACAATATGACGGCAGAAAGGGAAGTGTTGTTGAGCACGTAAGCAAGTTCATTGATACGCTTGGCCCTTATGCTGCAGACGAGGACTTGTGTCTTCGAGAATTTTCTAAGTCATTGTGTGACCAGGCTTATACCTGGTACATTGGCTTAAAGCCAGGATCGATCCCAACATGGGATGATATGGTGGATGTATTTTGTACCAAGTACTTTCATGGAGAAGAAACAGTGACACTTGCAACATTGCAAGCGACTAAACAAAGGAATGGTGAAGACTTGATGGAGTACATCAAGAGATTTAGGGACATAGCACTTGACTGCTATAACCATTGTGAGGAAAGGACGCTGGTGGAGATGTGCATGACGAATATGATCAGGGAATACAGGGCAGTCCTAGAAAACCTTGAAATCTCCCAGTTCGCACAACTGTTACAAAAGGCAAGAAAAACTGCCCAGTCCATAAAGCCAAGCACGGACAAAAGAAGTGTCCTGCAAGCCATGGCGGTATCCACCAGTGAGCGGAGGATGAAGACCGATAGGAAAGAATATGATACTCCCCCGCCAATACCATGCACTGCAAAGGAGCTAGACGTACTACTAGACAAATGGATAGCGGATGGCGTTTTCAAACCTATCCAGGTTACTAGGGAGCCCACCCAAGAAGAAAGGAGGGACCCGTGTTTTTGTTGTTTACACAACTATGTCCAACATGCCACCGCAGAATGTTGGGCACTCCGCAGACTTGGGATCTGTTTCACAGGGACCAAGACCTATCTTAATTAGTGCAAGACTGACGAGAAGGAAAAAACAGAGCTGATGTTGCTCTTGAAAGAATTCAAGGACGTCTTCACATGGGAATACAATGAAATGCCAGGGTTAGACCCTGGGCTAGTTGCACACACGTTGAATGTAGACCTAGAGGCCAGGCCAATAGCCCAACCTGCCAGGACATTCCACATGGAAATAGAAGGGCAAATAGTTAAAGAAGTGCAGAAATTGCTTGCCGCAGGATTCATCAAACCTATCCAACACCCCTGATGGCTGTCCAACATCGTGCCCGTGAAAAAGAAGAACAGCCAGATAAGTTGTTGTGTAGATTTCAGAAATCTCAACAAGGCCTGTCCAAAGGATGAGCTTCCTTTGCCAAACATGGACTTACTAATAGATTCTGCGGTAGGCAGTGCCATGTTTTCGTTTGTGGATGGTTTCAGCGAGTATAACCAAATTAGGATGGCGCCAAAAGATGCAGAGAAAACCGCTTTCAGAACACCCATGGGTAACTTTTATTACACTGTAATGCCCTTCGAGTTGAAAAATGCGGGTGCCACTTATCAGAAAGCAATGACGGCCATATTTCATGACATAATGCATTGTGAGCTGGAGGATTACGTAGACGACATAGTAGTAAAGTCAAGGAAAAGAGAAGAACACTTCCAAGTGTTGAGGAGAGTATTCGAGAGGTGCAGAGCGTTCAAACTAAAAATGAACCCTCTCAAATGCGCATTTGGAGTGTCCTCTGGGAAGTTCCTAGGCTTCTTAGTTCATAGCAGGGGAATAGATGTGGACCCAGCCAAAGCTACGACCATTGCGACCATGAAACCTCCAAGTACGGTAAAGGAGTTAAAGAGCTTCTTAGGGAAAGTCTCGTACATCCGAAGATTTATCCCCGGGTTGGCATCAATCACCTCTGCTTTCACCAAGCTGCTCAGAAAAGGGCAGGATTTCGAGTGGGGGGAATTGCAGCAGGTAGCCTTCAAAAGGCTATAGCAGATCATGATAAACCTCCCCACGGTGCAGGCCCCAATTCACAAGAAGCCACTGTTGCTCTACTTGGCTAACAATTCGTATGCCATTGGTGCGTTGATCGCCTAAGAGGATGGAGATGGCACTGAGCAGCCAGTATACTATATCAGCCGTGCCTTGAAAGATGCAGAAACTTGTTACCCAAGGGCAGAGGGGGCATGCTTAGCCATTGTACATGCTTCACAAAGGTTGCGCCATTATTTCTTGGCCTATGAAGTATGGCTGATGACCAAATCCCATGCCATCAAAGCTTTGCTGCAGCAACCGATCCTCTCTGGCAGGATATTCCAATGGTTGCTACAATTGTCGCAATATGATTTAAGAATAGGGACACCCAGGGCAGTAAAAAGCCAGGCCATAGCGGACTTATTGGCACAATTTCCAGGCGAGGAAGACTTCCCACTGGATGATGAGGTTCCGGGGGAGGTAGCCATGGCAGAGGAAGTCGGAGAGCAATGGGTAATGAAATTCGATGGGTCTTCTACAGCCCAATCTGAAGGGGTGGGGGTAGTTTTGTACGATGAAGAAGAAAAAGCAGTGGCACTATCGTTCAAACTGGAATTCCCCTGTTCAAACAACACCGCAGAATACGAGGCCTATCTAACCGGGCTGGCCATGGCTCTCGAAATGGGAGTCAAACACTTGAGGGTATTAGGTGATTCGAATTTGGTGGTCTGCCAGGCCAACGGGAGCTTCTCCTTGAAAGAGCCTAGCCTAGCCCCGTACAGAGCAATGGCCCAGAAAATGGAGGAAAAATTCTCAACTTTTGAAATAGAGCATGCTCCCAGGAATGAAAATCGATTTGCAAACGCATTAGCGCGCTAGGCTCTCAGATAATGTTTGAAGGAGATGGTACCAGGGTAGAGGTCAGCAAAAGGAGAGAATTGATAATTGATACGTTGAGGGAGAAATTCCAAGAGGAACGGTGCGACGATGACTGGCGGATTCCCATAAAGAAAGCCTTGATGAATGAGGATGATGCCGCAGGACTGAAGGTGCTAAAAGACTACGCACTAGTGAAGGGGGAATTGTACCGCAGGATGCCGAGTGGGGTCTTGGCCAGATGTGTGAGACTAGAGGAGGCCCAGAGAAAGTTGAAAGAAGTACACGACAAGACTTGCGGATCCTGCGGAGAGGTCAGCCTTTACCGCAGACTCCAAAGGCAGGCTTTTATTGGCCAAACATGGGCAAAGATGCGGATCAAGCCCAAACTCAGTGTTGGGCTTGCCAACTTGCGGCAGACAGAGAAGAAAGTTATGTTGTGTCTACCTGCGGAGACTAGAGAAGCCCGTTTATCCAGTACCTGACAAAAGGCATCCTGCCGCAGAAGCACAGTGAGAAATATAAACTCAAGAGGTTGGCAACACGCTACTTCATGCACAATATGGTCCTCTTTAAAAAAGGGTATGATGGGGACCCCTTAAGATGCCTGGGTCCTGAAGAAGCAGAAAAAATGGTGAAAGAAGTGCACTCAGGAGAATGCGGGGACCACCAGGGGAAGAAAAGACTTTACAAGTACCTGCTGCAAATGGGCTACTACTGGCCTACCATGAAGAAGGATACGGCAGAATTTGTAAAGAAGTGCCACAGTTGCCAAGTGCAAGCCAACTTAATTCACACCCATCCGCAGAATTTGCACAGCATGGTAACCCCATGGCCCTTCCACACTTGGGGGCTTGATTTGGTAGAACCGGTTAACCCACCGTCACGAGGATATATATGGATATTGGTGGCTACAGAATATTTTGCTAAATTGGCAGAGGCAGTACCGCTTCGCAAAGCCACCAGAGGAGCGGTGGCAAACTTTATCAAAGAAAACATAATCGTGAGGTTCGGGTACCCCACAGAATCATCAGTGACAATGGCACGCCTTTTGTCAACAGTGAAGTAAGGAAGATGTTAGAATTCTACCAAGTTAAGCATCACCGGTCATCACCTTACTACCCTCAAGGGAATGGGCAAGCAGAGGCAACGAACAAAACCCTTATAAAAATTATAAGTAAAATGAGTCAGGAGTATATGGGAGGATGGGCAATGCACCTATCAGACACCCTTTGGGCTTACAGAAATTCGCCTAAGTCAGCCACAGGTTTTTCACCTTTTTCCTTGGTCTATGGGACCGAAGTGGTAAGCCCAGCGGAGATAATGACCACATCCCTAAGGGTCATGAAGATGCAAGAGAAAGGAAGAGAAGAAGAAGTCTTTGCAGTAGGAAGGTGTGAAGACCTAGAGGGACTTGACGAAAAAAGAGAATAGGCCCAGGAACGCAGCCGTAGATACAGGCAAAAGATGACTGAAGCTTACGGCAGGATGACTAGAGAAAGAGTGTTCGCGGAAGGACAGCTTGTTCTAAAAGTGACAGACTATGTTAAAAGAGGCCTGGCAGGACCGTCCAAATTTGCACCAAAGTGGGAAGGACCCCTTGTGATAAGGGAAGCACACCCAAGCGGGTACTACCGTTTGACTCAGATGGATGGCAAAGACTTAATGGATCCCACCAATGGGAAATAGTTGAAGCAATATCACGCCTAAGGAGAAAACTTATATGATTGTCTCTTTTCCTTCCTTTGTTTTGTTTAAAAGAAAGACAAACCTTTATGTTTCTTTTTCCTTACCATTTTCCAAGTGACTATGTCACAACATGAAATTGTAACTTGCTTTAGGCAAGATGTAATGAAAAGCACTAAGTATTATCATCATATGTCATAGCAAAACGTAAAGTGTAGCATCACAAAGTTAAGTTACAAACCCAAGTCATGGCAAACCAGCCAAATAGGTACTACAAGAACACATAACATACTAAATAGAGTCATAAGGAAAAGGGAACGACAAAACAAGGAAGAAACTGCATCAATGGAGCCCGGAAATAAGAGACTGGTCTCCAAAACGATCGGACCCACCAATACTGGAAAGAAGACGCTCGCGATGGCCCTCCAAGTCTGCCACCTCCTTTCTCAGGATCTTAAGACACGAGTCAATAGCATCAACAGTAGGTCGGACTCTCCTCATGAAAACTACATGGGCGATCTCTCGGAGGTAATCCAGAATAAACTCCACAGCAAAGCCTACGCTGATAAGCTCTTGCACCGTAGCCCTCCACTGCAGGATCCTCTCGGTAGAGACAATGTCAACAAAGCTATGCTCTATGTCATTCAACACACTCCCCAACATCTTCAAAAAATGCTCTCTAATAGATCGGCCAAGTCGAAAGCCCTGCATGAAGTCACCATGGTTGTTATAGATCATCCCCAAATGAGCAACACAGTCCTCAAGGACTCTAAAGCCATGAAAGTCCACGTAAGGAGGCCCGGAGCCCTAGAAAGCTGCAGGATCAAGGTCATTGACTTCAGGCTGGTCAAAATGAGTAAAAAAGGCGACAGCCTCGCTCACAGGACCTGGAAGGGTAGCGGAACTGCTGCCCGCTTCAAACGGAGGTGGGGCTATAGGAAGAGGTCCTGCCAAGGGAAACACAAGGCATGAGATAAGAAACTAAAAGAGAAAAGAGGAAGGAAACAAACCCACGGGGAGCAAACGAAAATAGACAAGGGGAAAGAAAGCTTACCAGAACTGGCAACACTGGGGGCTGCAGGAAGAACTGAAGCAGGCACCGAAGGAATGGCAGAAACCGATGCTATAAATATAGCAGAAGCTGGCACAGAAAATACAACAGGAATGGATACTGTGGGTGCGGCAGGGGTGGCTATAGCAGGCATACTTACACTTGGTGCAATGCCTAGCCCTTCAAAGGTCTCTGCAAAACAGACATGTAAGAAGAGTGGGCCCAGTAAAGATAAGGAAGGAAAAGTGCACTTAATAAAAAAAAAAAAAAAAGGGAGGGAGGAGAAGGGAAATACCCGTGAACCCAGCCTCGGGTGGAGCACCCTCTTCTTCCTTGGACTCAGAAACCCTCCTCGACAGGACGGGCTCATCATCAAGATCCTCAAGAATATCCTCGGACCCCTCGGAAGACAAATCAACATCGAGAACGCGAGTGGCCGAACTGGGAATAGAAGAAGGTGTAACCACCAGGGAAGAGCTTTCCGTCGCAGCCTAAAATAGAGTCGTAAAAGGATCACTAGTAGAAATGATGAGAGGAGCAATGGGTGAAACAGCCTCGAGCTGAGCTATGGCAGGAGGAGCAGCTTCCTTTGGAATGGGCATCTTGGCCGGAGATGGAGTGGATTCTCTAACCCCCTCAGTGTGAGTACCCTCTTCTCTAGGTACTGATCCGGTGGGAGGGCTAGGAAACTCTGCAGGAATCCCATGCGCAGCAGTAAGAGTGGTGGGCGTCTAAAAAGCTTCACCAGCCCCATCAAAAGAACCCGCCACGAGTGTGCCCATGGAAGCAGACATCTCCTCGGCCGTGGGATGATAGACGGAAAGGGGCTCGAGCTGATTCTAGAAGACAAAAGAAAGGGGAAATGCATATATATACACGTAGAAAGGAATAGAAGGACCTACGGCTGATCAAGACAAATGAAGAACACGTGGCAGGTGAAATATGTGCAAAAAAAAAAAAAAAAAGAGGAAGGAAGATAATGGAAATTACCTCAAAGACAGGCTCTTCAAGCTCGATAGGATGAGCAGTTGTGACTCAGATGGATGGCAAAGACTTAATGGATCCCATCAACGGGAAATGGTTGAAGCAATATCATGCCTGAGGAGAAAACTTATATGATTGTCTCTTTTCCTTCCTTTGTTTTGTTTTAAAGAAAGACAAACCTTTATGTTTCTTTTTCCTTACCATTTTCCAAGTGACTGTGTCACAACATGAAATTGTAACTTGCTTTAGGCAAGATGTAATGAAAAGCACCAAATATTATCATCATGTGTCATAGCAAAACGTAAAGTGTAGCATCACAAAGTTAAGTTACAAACCCAAGTCATGGCAAACCAGCCAAATAGGTACTACAAGAACATATAACGTACTAAATAGAGTCATAAGGAAAAGGGAACGACAAAACAAGGAAGAAATTGCATCAACGGAGACCGAAAATAAGAGACTGGTCTCCAAAACGATCAGACCCACAAATATTGGAAAGAAGACGCTCGCGATGGCCCTCAAAGTCTGCCATCTCCTTTCTCAGGATCTCAAGACGCGAGTCAATAGCATCAACAGTGGGTCGGACTCTCCTCATGAAAACAGCATGGGCAATCTCTCAGAGGTAATCCAGAATAAACTCCACAGCAAAGCCTACGCTGATAAACTCCTGCACCGCAGCCCTCCACTGCAGGATCCTCTAGGTAGAGACAGTGTCAACAAAGCTATGCTCTATGTCATTTAACACACTCCCCAACATCTTCAAAAAATACTCTCTAACAGATCGGCCAAGTCGAAAGCCCTGCATGAAGTCACCATGGTTGTTATAGATCATCCCCAAATGAGCAACACAGTCCTCAGGGACTCTAAAGCCATGAAAGTCCTCGTAAGGAGGCCCGGAGCCCCATAAAGCTGCAGGATCAAGGCCATTGACTTCAGGCTGGTCAAAACGAGTAAAAAAGGCAACAGCCTCGCTCACAGGACCTGGAAGGGTAGCGGAACTGTTGCCCGCTTCAAACGGAAGTGGGGCTATAGGAAGAGGACCTGCCAAGGAAAACACAAGGCATGAGATGAGAAACTAAAAGAGAAAGAGGAAGGAAACAAACCTATGGGGAGCAAACGAAAATAGACAAGGGGAAAGAAAACTTACTAGAACTGGCAATACTGGGGGCTGCAAGAAGAACTGAAGCAGGCAACGAAGGAATGGCAGAAACTGATGCTGTAAATATAGCAGAAGTTGGCGCAGAAAATACAACAGGAATGGGTACTGTGGGTGCAGCAGGAGTGGCTACAGCAGGCACACTTACACTTGGTGCAATGTCTGGCCCTTCAAAGGTCTCTGCAAAACAGACATGTAAGAAGAGTGGGCCCAGTAAAGATAAGGAAGGAAAAGTGGACTTAATAAAAAAAAGGGAGGGAGGAGAAGGGAAATACCTGTGAACCCAGCCTCGGGTGGAGCACCCTCTTCCTCCTCGGACTCAAAAACCCTCATCGACAGGATGGGCTCATCATCAAGATCCTAAGAATATCCTCGGACTCCTCGAAAGACAAATCAACATCGAGCCTGCGAGTGGCTGAACTGGGAATAGAAGAAGGTGTAACCACCAGGGAAGAGCTTTCCTTCGCAGCTTGAAATAGAGTCGCAAAAGGATCACTAGTAGAAATGATGAGAGGAGCAATGGGTGAAACAGCCTGGAGCTGAGCTATGGCAGGAGGAGCAGCTTCCTTTGGAATGGGCATCTCGGCCGAAGATGGAGTGGATTCTCTAACCCCCTCAGTGTGAGTACCCTCTTCTCTAGGTACCAATCCGATGGGAGGGCTAGGAAACTCCGCAGGAATCCCATGCGCAGCAGCAGGAGTGGTGGGCATCTGAAAAGCTTCACCAGCCCCATCAAAAGAACCCGCCACAAGTGTGCCCATGGAAGCAGACATCTCCTCGGCCGTGGGATGATAGATGGAAAGGGGCTCGGGCTGATCCTAGAAGACAAAAGAAAGGGGAAATGCATATATATACACATGGAAAGGAATAGAAGGACCTACGGCTGATCAAGACAAATGAAGAACACGTGGCAGGTGAAATATGTGCAAAAGAAAAAAAGAGAGGAAGGAAGATAATGGAAATTACCTCAAAGACAGACTCTTCAAGCTCGATAGGATGAGCGGCTGACGCATCCCCCTTATACTTAGACTGCAAAGAAAATAGTAGTCACGGCATGGGTTAAACAGTTAAAGCCAAAACGCAGGAGATAATGAAAAATTTTCCTACCAAAACATACTCTTCGCTCGATGGCAGGCATAGAATGGGGAGTTGTTTTCCTTTTGCTGCCCCGTGTCCTGCTAGAAAGGGGAGCACCTATGGCTGGCTGCACAGCAGACTTGGGCTTGATTGTGGACTTGTGCTTCGCAGGAGTCTTCTTGGTTGCCACAGGAATATTGGTTACTTTAACTTTCTTCTCCCAACCAGGGGGAAAATCACCCGTGAGCCAACACCACCCTTTTTGCCCATCGTCCCACTCGAAGATGGTAGAGTGGCTCTGTTTTCTGGCATAAGCTAACACTGATTTGGAAGGCAGAAGCAACCGAGGGTTGGGAAAGACAAGCATGCTCAGCCCTTCAGGAGGGATAAGGGAAGAGCCATGACTACCTACCAACTCCTGCCCAAACGAGGTCATCACTGCCTACCAATATCCATGCATGGCAGGAGTGCAAAGGCCCTCTCTCGACGAGCCAGGAATAGTAACCGCGCTAAAGCGCTGTCTCCAAAAGTCAAAAGCAGTCTGCCGCAGGAAAGGCCGAACTGAAGTAGGGCACTCCCTGAGGTAGGAAAGGTCATCAGGGATGTCCTGGTCTAGCCCAAACTGCCTCCTCACCCGGTTGGCAGGGTAGTGAACAAATCTGACGCCCTCATCAGTCAAGTATGGCAGCCATCCAACGTTGGTAGCCGCCAGATAAGTGATCCCCATCTCATCAAAACCAGCCAAATGGGTAGTGGTCCCAACGGTATCAGTAAATGGACCCATGGCAGAATCAACACATGTATAACCATTACCTAAGTTTTTATAAGCTCTCCAAGAAAAGTCAACACCACTATCAAAAGACTCAACAACCAAGTGACCGAGGGGCTTCAGACTAGACCAACGAAAAGCCAAAGGGAAATCAGATTCAAACCTGCCGCAGAAGTCGGTGATCACTTGCGGACATGATTGGTACTTCTCCTTCGCGAAACGAACAGGCCTACATTTTGCTAAGTATTGGGCACTGCACTCGAATAACAATTGCAACAGGATGGTGCTGTGAACAGAGGAAGTAACAATGTGGCAGGAGCCTGCCTGACTCTCGTCACTCCGCAGGATGTCCAGTTGAACATACAAATGCCCCAAGAACATGGGGGCCAGCGGCAGGCTCACTCCAACGGCTATTTTGATAGCCAAGCGAAGAAACAAAGGCTTGACGGCGTAATGGGGTGCGAACCAAAAACGAACTTGCAAAGCCAAAAAGCGACAAAGGCCGCACGGTGGGCGGCCATAGAAAACTTAGAGGAAGAACTAACCCAGTATGATAGTTTGGCATTCCCGGCCATCCTCTTCCTCAACTCAGCCTCAATGGCTTCTTCCTCCGAAGAAAGCTCTATAGTGGCAGGATCCGAGTCACCTAGGATCGGCAGGAGTAGTTGGTTGGCCACATCTTCAAGAGTCACGGTCAGTTCGCCGCAGGAGAAGAAGAATGTATGGGTGTTGGCGCACCACCAGCGGACCAAGTGACGAAGGTTATAAAGGTCTCGAAAGTTGGAAAGACTCCGGGATAATACAATGGCCTTCATAATGCTGGCCCGCTGTAGCAAACCCATAAAGGCCATATCGGATAGTTCTCGGTCAACCCACTCCTTCCAACCCAAGGCCGTGCCTGACCCAAACTCAAAATGAATCGGTACAGGAAGAGCGCCCCCCTGACAGATGACCAAATCGAAAATAGAAGAAGACACCGGACCCCAAGAGATATTGGGGTTCCGTCTACACATGGTGATCCGCACACGGCCTGGCGGCGGCAACACGTAATTGCCGGGAACTTCAGCGGCGGCGGAGGCGACCTCACTGTCTGGGTCGCGCGGCGCGTCTTCTTCGTCGGAATGATCGGACTCGGAGTACATGGCTTCCTCGCCCACTTTTTACCCAGCGGGAGGATCAGGAACCTTCTCTTTCCCTTTGTGGCGAAAGAACTCTGACTTTTCACCGGCGCCATTGTGTGATGGTTCGAATGGAGTAAAAGGGGTATGGGTGCGCGAAGAAGAGAAGACGGTAAAGGAAGAGGGACGGACACGATGTTTTGGAAAATGAGGTATTGGTGTTTAATTTTCGAAGAGACTCTCTTCTTAAATACCTGAGTCATTAATACCGGTTTGAAGGAAGGCGACGGGTCAGCCATCGAAAGAAGAATGAAATTAATGAAGCAGCAGTTGTGTTTTTTGGATAACTGTCATTCTGGGAAAATCGAAGAGTCACCACTGTTCACGGCAGGAAAAAAAAAAACATACGTGTATATATGAGGGGACCCACAGTTTTAAAAAGCCCGCGAAGGGAAACAAAGAAAGGGGACAGAAGGGTCTTCTATTCACATACGGATCGCAGGCATGCTTCATATGTTTAGGGGGCTAAATGTTGAGGGTCATTTCTTGAAATAGGCAGAAGGTAGCCCAACCCATAAAAATGGGCAACGGACGAGCAGCAAGCTAAGAAAAAGACCATTAGGCTCAAGCAGCAGAAATAACGGATCACAGGCCCTTAAATATAAATAAACGGGCCTTGAAGGAGTAAGTGGGCCTAAAAGGCCCGGAAAGAGAGAAAACACCACCCATGGGCAGTATGTGGTATGGAAAAGTGAGAATGGGCCGCGGCAGACCCGAAGTAATGAAAACAAAGAAAGTAGAGGATAATGGCAAGCCCATGAACCCCAAGGATGAGAATGAGGAAATTGGGCCGAGGAAGCCCAATTAAGTTAGTAAATGCCCATGGGATGCAAAGTTAGTAAATGGACCGAGGAAGTCCAAAGGAAGTAAATGGGCCGGATAAGCCCAAGTGAAAAAAAGAGGGACATTGGAGCCCACGAGCAGGAACACCAGTGGCCATATTAAGCCACTAGGGGAAAGAAAGGAACGGCAGGCCTGAAAAGAGGCCCAGCAGGAACAAAAATCGTCGCGGCAGGAAAGGCTGAGTAACATGGTGGGAAGCTAAGACAATTCAAGAATTGGGCTGAAGAGAACACAAAGCCCCGTACTTGGTAAAGTCTAGACCCTATGGGGTGGGAAATCAGAGTAATAGCTTGGGAAAAGCCAAGAACGGACGACTGACAATGCAAGCAAAATGTCCAGTACGCGACAGATGCATGGACAGCAAGCAAACTTCAGACATAAACCACGCGCAAGGCCCAGGCACCACCAGCCTGTACCCAGCTAATACAGGACATGGTGGGGTCATGGGTCAGAGGTAAGAGAGCATGATTTGGAGGTGGGGAGAGGGGAAGGCCTGTTTTGAGGTTCCTGCTCAAACTCTTTTGGGGGATACGTCCTGCTGGGATGGCATACTACCCAAAAGAGGCAAGGCTGAGTGGGAACCAATAGGTGCATGCCATGAGGGATAGCGAGAGAGAAACATCACCGCGACAGGACAAGGTGCCGCGGCGGACTAACAGACAAAACATTGTCTGTATCTGTGATAGATGGACTCACAGACAGAGCAGTAAGGGTCTGCGAGTGCGCCCAGACCAGACAAGAAACGGTTAGGGGTAGAATAGTAAAAAATCGGTCACGGCAGGCACTATAAAAGGATGCATCTGCCGTGTGCAAAAAGGGGGAGACACAACAAGCACGAGAGCAATACAACACAACTTAAAGAAAATACTCTGTAACTTATTTAGAAGAACAGAGGAGCATAACACTAAAAAAAAACCATTGTGGAAATTACTAAGAAAATACTAGAAAAGAAAGAAAGAAAGAGAGAAAAAAGGGAGCAAGTGATAGTGGCATGCACCGATAGGCCCCTTCCCTTCTCTCCCTCTCGAATCCCTGTTCTCTTCTATAATTATTTTGGGAAGTGTCCATTCAGGTCCGCCTCCTTCAAACCCGTTAACTTCCGCGGCAGGAATCCTGTTTTCTTTCCTCGGAGGTTAATTGCATTGAGAAGAGGCGTTCCTCCTCTTTGGCCTTACTCTTACGGACCGAACTGAATTTATTTACCTAAGCTGTCGATTAAATCTTTATTACCATTTGCCCTTACTATTTATTTGTCAAAGATTGGTAATGTTATTGTAGTTCGGTCATTTCTTATTAAAAGAATTATCTGGTCATTCCAGAATACATGATTTTGTTTTATCAATTGTATCTGCCTGCCGCAAGCTTTTTTTTTTCCCTGAAACAGCTTTGTCTGTCGTAAGCTTTTCTCTGGAACAACTCAGTTTGCGGTAAGCACTCTCCTGGCAAACGAGGCATAGTTTGCGCACAAACCGACCAAATTGAGTTCCAGTTGGCCCGGTCTCGACTCCTGCAACCTAGAACACTTGGGCCTACATTCACAAAGGGGCAGTCCGACCCAACATAGCAAAAAAGGCCCCCACAAATTCTAATGCTAACTCATTAAATGAGACAAACTCATTAAATTAAATGCATATTTTCATTGACTTTTGAAAATTAGAAACTGAAAATAACAGTTTGCATGTTTTCAGTTTCCTTCACAAATTGAGTTTTTGTATAAAAAAAATATATAAATATATATTTGAGTTTTAAGAACAATTTTTGTTTTTTGTCCCTTTTGAGTTGCCAAACAAGTTTTTTAGTTTTAAAAATAGACAATTGTTTCTAAAAATAAAAAATAATAGGAAAAACAGTTACCAAACATACCCTTAGTTCAAACTTTGAAGGAAGTGCCGAAATTGACTTGATTTCTTATGGCCATACGTACCATTTTATATAGTATACACTAGTTTTATGCCAACGTGATACATGGATTAATAAATAAATAGGGTAAATTTCATTCACACCTTCTAAGGTTTTAGCTAATGTCAACTTAGTTTAAGACTTTTCAAAACTAATTAATTTCGTTTATAAATCCAATTTAGTTCCTAAAATGGTTAAGAAAAAATAATTAACAGTTTAGGGACTAAGTGTGCGTTTAGATTATGATGAAAAATGAAAATTATTTCACTATTTAACTTATTTTTGCTACTATTCATAGGTCCCACTGCACTTTTTGGCATTATTCATGAGCCTCACTGTACTATTTCAACTAACTTTTACATTTATTTACCGTACTCTCAACAATAATTTTTCAGTTTTAACAAAAGAAGTGGTATCTAAACACACCATAAGTCAACTTTAGAGACCAAATTCAGTGGTGGCTTTAGGATTATTTTCTAGGGGGTTCAATAAGAAACATAAATTATACAAAATTTTAAACAAAAGATAAATTAAATATATTGACATCACAAAAAAAAAAAAAAACTTTAATACAAAGTTTTACAATTGCCTTTTACGATATTTCGTATTTTGTAATTGTTGCATGATATCTTCATTATCAATCCTACTAGCTACATATGTTTCAATGTACATAGTCAAGCAATCATTCATCCACTAATTTCCCATTTGATTGATTTATTTAAAATTTATTAAGATCTAAATGAGCTTTTTCTAAGGTTTAAGATTAGCAAATTCTACTTTTGTTGTTGGGCTAATGAATGTTTTTTCCCATATTTTAGATCAAATTGATTTGTTATTGAGATTTTTCTTTGTGTTTAAAAATGTCAAGATTTTGTTAAGATGATTATATTTAAATTTATTTTAGTTGGGCTTAAGGTTAGGGTGTTCAAATTTTTATTTTAAGTGTCAAAATAGGAAAAATAAAATAATAAATATTATAATAAATTATTTTTTTTGCTTCAATTCAAGGGGTTCATTTGAACCCCTGGGCTCCAAGTGGAGCCACCTCTGACCAAATTGGCTAGTTTTGAATAAATCTGGTTGACATTAGCTCAAAGCTTAGGATATATTATTGAAATTCATCCAAATAAATAAATATGTAAATAAAGGAATAAAATTTACTTTGGGTTATATGTGAACGTATATCATGTAAGACCGAGTGTTTATCAGAATTAAATAAGAAATGGAAATGGGGACAAAGATAAAGGTAGGGTGTGGGACTCAATTGGAAATCTGTGTGCTTGATTTTATAGTTTACTGAGATTGAGCTTGACACCATAGAATAGGGGACAGGGTGCTATCAACCCATAAATGAGAGTTGAAAACTTGAAATAATAAAGCACAAGACTTATCTTATAGTTGTTTTAGTTGCTCTTGCATTTTATCAGAAACATATTAAGGATGGAACTTGAAACTTGCCAATGCCATGTGACTTTTCAAGGAAATGATATTGCAAGTGTAACATATCTTGCAGTGAATTAGATGCTGAAGCAATTGTGGATATCTTAGGAAACACTAAATATGTAAATAATATCATTTCTCTTATATTGGATGATTGCAGGCTATTTGTGACTCGATTCTACTGGATTCAATTTAAACACTGCTATAGGAAGGCCAGTCAATGTGCAGACAACCTTGCAAGGACGGAAATCAACAACAATTTAGATTTAACTTATTTTAATAGTCCGCCCGTGGACATAGTTTTTGTTTTTGAGAATGATTTCAATGACATATACTTTAATAGGCTTTATCCTAGACCTACTGTAGATCTTTAGTTCTTATGTGAATCTCCTTTTCACCAAGAAAAAAAAATTATATATATATATATATATATATCTTGCAGTAGTGGAAATCATTCAATAATATCATGTTGAGATTTATGTGAATCTCCTTTTCACCAAGAAAAAAAAATTATATATATATATATATATATATCTTGCAGTAGTGGAAATCATTCAATAATATCATGTTGAGACCTTGAGGAATTCAACAAAGAAAGGTATGAAGTACTTGGTGGTGATATCATGATCCATGAGCATGAAGTATTTAGAGACGCACTATAAGACATTCAATGATGTACTATGAGACATTTATAGTGGCACACAAAAATAGGTATGTACCCTTCAACAAGTGTGAGGGGTTGTGGGAAGTTTTTAGACTTTTTAAGACTTATTTTACAAATTATAGCTAGAGTCATTGGGTCCGTTTGGATAGCATTTATTACTGTTGAAAGTTTATAAAAACTGATTGTTGCTAAAAATACTATAGCAAAATAATTTTTAAATGTGTGAATAGTATTGTGGGACCCACTTTTAATATTAAATATTGCATGAACAGTGCACGCACAGTAAATTTTGTCCCCAAAGTCAACAAGTGCGGAATAAAAAAAAAAAAAAAAAAAAAAGAGAAAATGCGAATTCAGAAACGCACCGCAGCTTAACGCGGTATCCAAACCTAGGCATTAACGGAAATTTTTTTATTTTATTTTATTTTTTTTAAGGAAAAAACAAGCATAGCAGATGAGAACACATTCAAAGAAAATAAGGCAGGTCTTCCATGGATGGGAAGGACGCATTTTGATGATAGAAAATTTTTTTATGCTATGGATGCGACACACACGTGGGTCTCATATGTCCAACGTAGGAGATATTTTCTTTTGATGATGGATCCTCCTTCTCTAGTTTTTCTCTAATAAATATCATGTTTGGGATTCTACTTATAAGGGATATCGTTGGACTGTTAGTCATTGCTTGCTTTCTACTATGTCCCTAAAGTGCTTAAGTGCACTTAGGGTATGTTTGATAGACTGTAATGATGATTACATAAAAATTTGAATAGATATTACAAGGAATACAGTATGTTGTAATATAATATTTATTTCTATTCATTTGTTTGGTGACAACACAAAATTAGAACCCTAAAGATAATGGAATGTTTAAATCAAATTGTTTAAATTGTAACATTATAATAAAACTTAAGATATATTTTTGAAAATATCTTACTCATATAATTATATTTTTAATTTTTTTTTAAATTTGAAAGAAAGATTAGTTTTTTTTATTACTTTTTATTTTCATAATTGTTACGTGTATATAGAAAGTTTATTTATTTAGAAATATATTAATTTTAAAAATTAATACACTAACTAAGGAATAAATACTACAATTTTTTTAGAGACGAATAATTATTACTCATTTTAAAGAATAATTATTCACAATAAATGACTATTATCAGTAATAAAATCATAACCAAACTACTGAATAGCTAAACTTTAGAAATAATTATTACATTACAATACCTATTACAATTTACCAAACATACCCTTAGTGCTTTTGAATGGGGCTCCAAATTGACCAATTAATAAGGTAAAAGTAATACTTGATTTTAGCGACGAAATGAAAGATCCTTTACTAGTAAAGCCACCAGCGTTACAAGGCATATCATAAATAAACATTAACAACATTTGAAAGGAGAAAAGTAGTTGGGGTGCATTAAATATTGTGAAATCCATATGTAAGGGTTGAGAAAATTTGAAGGGATAGGACATGCATGAGCAGCTTGATGGAGTCGACCCTATCAACCAAGATGCAATCCCAATCTTGTTAATAGCAATTTATTTACCCATTTTTCCAAATAAAAGAAGAAATTCATTTACACAATTATATAATAAAAAGCTATAGAATCATGTCTCAAAAAGAAAAATGAAGTAATTAATGAAGGAGTAATTTTATAGAATAAATGAATGGATCTTTAATATTTTTTACTTATATTTTTAGTAACGGTTGATATGATTTATTATGATTTGAGTGACATTATTATCACTCAAGGCTGCCATTAATATTATTTTATTATGTATAAATCTTGAGTTCATGACATGTTATAGTTGTAAAAGAAGTTGTGAAATAATATTATTTTCTCATACGGTTTAGCTTACCTTTAATATATTTTTAACCGGACGTGTCATTTTATTTTAAATATACAATGATAAGTGATAGAGAGTTTTAATTATCACATTTTATTTAATTAATGGGTGATATGACAATATCTTATTAAAATAAAATGAAATTCATTAAAAAAAAAAGAAGTACAAAAATAAGTCAAACCTTTCACATACATATCAATATCATAATAAATAAATAACTAAATAAAATATTTTACTAATGTGAGTTTCCATTTTTGAAAAAAGTTTTTTCGAGAATTGAAAAAGTAATGACAATTTTTTCAATTTTCGAGAAAATATTTCCAAAAATAGAAAGGTTAATATGTGCCCTTAGGACATACATTAACCAGACCATAAAAAAAAGGGAAAGGAGAGCATGCTTTAGTAGTGTCCACATTCAATGTACCACGTAACGCAGGATTGAGCGAAACATGAATGGAATTGATAAATTGATGAAAATAAATAACCACGGATTTCTGTTATGTGCAAAACAAAATAAAATCACTTTTTTTTTTTGTTTTTTGTTTTCTGAAATGTGAGTATACAGTTCTTCTATGGATACACAAGCATGTTTGCCAACACACTGTAAAATAATTTACAAAATTTTTGTTAACATGTGATTAAATTACATCATTTATATATGTCCACAACTAAGACTTAGGGCATGTTTGGTAATGTTATTCTAATAACGTTGTTTATATTTTTTAGAAATATGTGTAAGCGAAAAAGTGTATGAAAATACGTATAATGTTATTTAAATGCTGAAAATTGTTATTTAAACAATGATAACAAATGAGCGTTTAGTGAAAGATAATCTAACAAGAGAGAATGCTTTAGTGTTCACAACGTACCACATAATAAGGGATTGAATGTGTAAGGTCTATTTTTGTAGCCCAAGCCCAAAAGGTTCAGATTATGAGCCCAGTCGACCCAAAACAATGAATTTGTAGAGAATGGGTAAAAGAGTTAGGCTGATTGTGAACTAAACAATAGTTAACTATGGTGTTCAAGAAGGAATTAATATAAAAAAACACACTTCAAGGCTTTTCAACTTGATGTTCAAAGAGGAATATTATTGAATGAAAAATGAATACAACTCTCCCAAAAAACCCCCCTCTCTCCTCTAGAGGCTTTTTCTTTATATAGCATCCTTCCTCATCATCTTCATCGTCCATTTGTTCTTCATCTAAGTGTCCACTTGAGTATGTGTCACGTCAAATCTCTTCTTTAGCTTTTTCTGAGTGGTAGTAGCTGGGATGACACTGTTCAAGGGCCTTCTCCACATTAATGCGTCCAGAAAAGCAGATGCAGTGCATTTAATGTGTCGGTGGCAGGTTTCCTTTTAGATATTTCTTCATTCTTCTTATCTCCAGGCATGTCCAAAACTTATCCAGATCGCTGAAGTCATTAGTAAGATCATTCGAACCCTCCAGATATTTGCTTGACCAACAATCTTTACATCCGAAGAGAATGATCTCTTCGGACCACTAGTGCTCTCTTCGGATTGATCCCCTCCACTTCTAGGTATCTTTCTTTCATGCGGATTCCTTCTCAACATCTTTCGCCTTTTCAAACATACAATAACCTTCAAATAGGACCTAGGGCTCAATACATAAGTTTGGATTTCCACCCCCCACAGAATGAAACACAAATTAAATTGAACAATTGATTAAAATAAAATGTTATATTAACAGTTGCTTTTAGAACAATTGTTAATAAATTATAATAAAAAAATTTTAATACCACTTTTATAAAAAATATAAAAAGCTGTTAGTAATATTTATTATTTTATCATTCTCCCAATAAAATATTTCCAAAAAATAGCTCATAAACCAAGGCATTAGTTAACTGTTCCTTATAATAAACTAGCTTATAACCCTATGCATATGCATAGATATACTTAAAAATATACAATAAGATGCATAATATAATTCTTATATATATAATTTAAATATTATTAATATTCATTTTTATATTTTGTTAACTCTTTAATAAAATTTGTAAGGATATTATTAGGTATAAAATGTAAATCGTCCATATTTTTTCTAAAATTATTGTGAAACACATTTTTTTTTTTATGATTCATTTATTATAAATTCTTTAGTTTTTGTACTTAATAACTTACTTAGATAAATATTTATAATGTGGTCTCATATTTAATTGTAAAATTAAAAAAAAAAAAAACTCTTTAAGAATAAATAATTTAGGACACATGACGCAAAATTAGAACTCTAATTTAAAATTTTAATTTGAGTTTCTCTCAATTTCAATATATAGATAACTATGAATTTCTTATTTGGGCAAAACAAAATATATATATTTTTTTTATAGCTGAAATGAAAATAAATATAGTTCTTTTACTGATACACGTCTGCTGGCACACTTTAATACAATTTGCATGTATGTTAAAGTGTGATTGAATTATATTATTTACATAAGTTCATTACTAAAATTTAATTATATTGTTTAATTTCTATCAAAATACGTGTACAAACCAAAATTTCGTCAAACAGTATTAGACGGTTGAAATTAAAAGAAAAAAAAAACTTTTAATTTCAACTATTAAATAAAATAAAATTAAAAATAGTTAAAAAATTAAAATTAAAAAGTGAATATCGTAAAAAAATTTGTAATAGAAGAGAGCTGTAATTGCAACATACCTCAATTCCTGTGAAACAGTCCAATTACACTTATTAATTTTTTTGATTTGACTTGCATCAATTTTATGTACGGACTTCTTACTAGATAACACGTGTCCTACCATCACTAGTAGTGATGTACGCCACGTGTTTGTTACTCGACCAGTTCCTAAATGACGCACGCAATCCAGACCTCCACTTTCTCTTTTTCCGTTCAATTCCATCTGATCAGCCTAATCAGACGGTCATGGTCATGCCGTCCAGAGGACCATTAAAAACTCCACAAAACCCAGATAAGGCTTTGATGTAACATTTTTCATACGCTTCACATTTTTGCCACGCTTTCCAACCGGTATAACACTTAGATATGGTATCTTTTGTCGTTGTTTACGTTTTTCTCACAAGATTCCGTCACCTAACTACTTAATTTTAAAAAATATTTTTATTTTATAAAAAAAAAATTTACTTGTCAAAATTTTAAAGGAAAATTAAAAAATAACACTTAAGTTAAGATAAGTCTCGCCTTTATTTCCCTTAACAAAATAATAAATTGTTATAAGTTGTGGGGGGAAAAGGGTCCAATCCAACATAGTAGGTCGAGAGCTCATATGAGAACTATTGTGCGATCGAGAAGAAGGAGATGGTAAGGGCAAGACCCATCTGGAAGTGAGACCCTCAGAGGGAAGAATGATTACAATCCGAAGAGGTCATCTTCTGTCCGAAGAGGTCATATTCCTCTGACAATAATAGTATAGGTCAATTGAACATATAAGAGGTTAAAATGGTCTTTCGAGAACTCCTCCTGATCAAGATAAGTTCTGAGTACACTGGGAGACGATAATGATGAAGAAATATCTAAGGGAAAAGCTGTCACCACCGTATTTAATGTTCTGCAGTAACTTTTCTGACCGCATTTATGTGGAGAAGACCCCTGAACAGTGTATCCTCACCTACCGCCACTCACACAGAGCTGAAGAAGATGCTTGACGTGATACATACTCAAGTAGATTCACGGATGAAGTACAAGTGGACGATGGAGATGAAGAGAATGGAGGTTATATAAAGGAAAGAAGCTCCTAACGGAAGGGGGGGAATAAAAAAAAAGAAAGAGAAAATTTAACTGTAACTCTAAGACCTTTGTTCATCAGAAAAACAATAATATAGCTCTTCGGATATTCAGGCTTTACGTGTAAATCTATGTTGGCTTGTGTTTGAAAGTTGTGATTCGTTGTTGTCAATCCAATACTTAACCTAACTCTTTCACCCATGCTCTACAAATTTATTATTTTGGGCTTGGGTCACAAATCCTAACCCTACATAAGTTATTATAGATGAGAAAAAAAAAAAAAGCAATTTATGTGAATTCAAATTAGTATGAATAATAATTTACAATTTTTTTTTTTAAATGTTGTCGAAGTTAGAATAATGGATTGTGTTAACTGCACTGTAAGGTGCATGTTAATAACAATTTTTTACTTTTTTTAATATAATTTTTTATTTTTTTCTTCAGTTTTATATCATATTTTTCACGTCAACTTTAGAGAGAGAAAAAATATTAAAATAATAAAAAATAGCTAATTTTATGTCATTTTAATTTATTTACTTAATATTTTTTTTATTAACTAACCACAATTGTATAACCTTAACAAACACGGGCGCTCTCATCCAAAAAAAAAAAACAAAAAAAACAAACAAATAAACAAACACGGGCGCTTGTTAACATTTGCCCATAATAATTACCCTTCTTTTTTTTAATTTGCAATGTGGGACCCATCAATGGAAAAACTAAAACTCAAAGCATCGGCCACGTCAGCAACGAGAGTGACCCGTGGGTCCCACACCGAAAACTCTTTTTCTTTAATACTCAAATCCGCGACTCTCCGCCACATCAGTTTCACTCTCTCACACAAAAACCCAATCTCTCTCTTAAGCGCTCCCTCTCAGGCTCTGTGTGAGAAAGACTCTTTGATATCCAAATCAACAATGGAATCTACCAGCTACCGTCACCGGCGGTCACCGTCGAGCGACCGATTTCTCTCTGTGTTCTCTTTCTCTCCACCGTCTTCCGCCGGCGTAGGCGGTGGAGACGAGCTCAACGAAGCTGAAGTGTTTTGGACCAATGACTTCACGGACGTCGACGATCTCTACGATCACGATCGTCCTCGTTTAACTAACAAGTTACAGAAATCAGCGAGCTCGGGAATCCTCGCGGCGTTGCCGGAAACCGATAACCGGTCCCGGAACTTCCGAGACGGACCGGTTCTGTGCCGGAAGCCAACAATCTCCGCGATTCCGACGATCCCGAGGCGGCCGGAGAGAGAGCTCTCTCAGGCTCTGAACTGCAACAGGAAGTTCCAGAACGAGCAGAACCAGAGCCCGCAGCTTCACCTGCAGTCGGCTCCGATGAAGGTTCCGGTGTTGTCGAAGGCGATGGCGGCGAAGAATCGGAACGGACTGATTGCCGAT
This sequence comes from Quercus suber, assembly GCF_002906115.3. Classification (NCBI taxonomy): domain Eukaryota; kingdom Viridiplantae; phylum Streptophyta; class Magnoliopsida; order Fagales; family Fagaceae; genus Quercus; species Quercus suber. The sequence goes on along the minus strand of NW_027069723.1, from coordinate 271,666 downwards.
GACGTGGCGACGGACGATTTGGACGAGGACGAGATGTTGCCGCCGCACGAGATTGTGGCGCGAGGCTCCGGAGTGTCGCCGAAGACGACGTTTTCGGTTCTTGAAGGAGTTGGTAGAACTCTCAAAGGGAGGGATCTACGCCAGGTCAGAAATGCCATCTGGCGCAAAACTGGTTTTCTTGATTAACTCTTTTTTTTTCTCTCTCTCTCTCTCTCTGCGAGTTTATGTTTTGGTACCACAGTTTTTATGGGTGGGAATTTTTGCTTTTTTTTTTTTTTTTTTTTTTATTATGTGGAAAAAAGAAAGCACATGGGGGGTTGGTTCTATCTACAAGGACTTTTTGAGTATATGTCATATATATATATATATATATATATAGATTATGGACAAGGAGGACTACTATATATCATGAAATTAAAGTTATATAAGTGTATATGAAGGGAGGTCTTGTTAGTTTTTATGGTTATTTTTCTTCTATACAATACTCTAATTGGGCATTTTAGCAGTGGGTATGAGTCCTGGAGGCATGTTTATTGTGTTGGCTTTATTATGTTGAAAAACACTTCAACAAATGTGGGGTTTTATTAGATTAACATGTGCGTTTAGATAATTTATTTTTCGGGGTAGTTAAAATTTAACGGCGAAGGGTTTTGTAGTTCGGTGACAATTTAAAATTCAGCGGTGAAGAGATTTGTAATTAAAATTTACTAGCGAAGAGTTTTGTAATTTGATGAAATTAGTCTTTGCTATTGTGCGCGAGAACTTATTGTGAAAAAATTACACAACAAAAAGAAAAGCAAATAAGCTCGAATGTTGTTGGGGGATGGGGTATAGCTTTTTTAAAAGCTCAATGAATTAAGCTAACTTTACCATCTCATAAAGGGATGAAGATATTGATGCTGCGTGTGCCACAAAAAAAGGCTTTTGAGTTTTTGTATGTCGGTGTTTGTTAGAGAAAAACGCAAAAGTGAATTGAAGTCAGTTTTTTTTTTTTTGGGTGGTAGAATGGTAGGTTTTAGAAGCCTTGGAACAATTTTGATGATGGTAACTGCAAAATTGTGCGCTTATTTGTGAAAGTTAGGTGGAGATATAGAGGAAATCTGTTGTGTTGTGTCTGTGTGTGCTTCTGTCTTATTCTTCTTTCACGCTTTTTTTTTTTTTTTTTTTTTGGGCTTATGGCCTGTCAGCGTCAGATTAGAAGATTTGTGGAACTTTAAACTGAACTTTGGTACCGTATACGCGTAGCCTTACATACGCAAAAAAAAGATAAAGAAATCGTGATTGCGTTCCAAAGGAAAGCAAGGACTTTTGATTATGATACTATTATTAGTCCATTAGTGGATTTAGATAGGGTGCAATTGCTAGGTATTGCACCCGTGCAATTACCCAATCTTTACTCACCAATGTTTTTCTACAACGTTTACTTTTTTCACTTTACTTATTCAGGATGAGATTGAAAGTTGTTTTTTAACTCTCAATCTCGGCATTGAAAGCTTTTGCACCAGGTGAGATAGTAGGGCAAAACCATATGGCAGTAGATGAGACCAATTGAATAGCTTCACTACTTTTTGCTAAATAAAGGGCTTAATTTCTTGATGATAAACCTTTCTTTCTTCCTTTTTAGTTTTTATACAAACTTTAACAACGTGATCCATAAATATTGTTTAATTTTCTCTTTTATAAAGAGAATCATGTTGGAATCTCTCTCTTCATTTATTGTAAAAATTGAATTTAAAAAAAAAATCTAGAAAAACATGGAGTAACTTAAGCTCCTTTTTTTTTTTGGTTAAAGAGTAACTTAAACTCACTTGACCTTGGTTATTTACAAATTGTTAGGGCCCGTTTAGTTGGAAGAGTGGAAAAGCAGAATGATAGAAAATGGTGAGAGAATGGAAAAGTAGGAGAATAGAAAATGATAGAAAAGATTTTAATTTCCTTCATTTTTGTTTTGTTGGGAGTGGAAAAATAGAATGATGGAAAAAATGAGTTTATATAAATTTACGCATATACTTTTATTAAAAAAAATGATGCCTAGTTAAAACCCGAAAGGTGATAAACACAAAAAAAAAAAAAAAAAAAAATCAATTACCTAAATTTATTAAAAAATAAAAATCATATCCATAAAATAAATCACATCTAAACAAAACAAAAAAAGCAGGCAACGCCTGCCTAGTAAACCCAAAAAAAAAAATAAAAAATAAAAAATAAAAATAATTAAAAAGAGAGTCAGGCGACGCCTGCCCAGTAAAAAGAGAGGTACGTGGGAAAAAAAGTGTGAAGAAAAGCAATGCGGGTGAAAGTGCAGTTGAATACGGGGTTTTTTTTTTTTTTGGTAAATAGGCGATGCATTAAAACTCAAAGAAAATTTTACCTAAAAAAAAAAAAAAAAACTCAAAGAAAAACAACACTATCATGATGGATCCTATTAACATACAATCCGTCCCTATCATCCTGGAGAACTTGCAAAACGTCCACAGGCGGACTCAAATAATATGGGCATTTTCATCTACAAATGATGCCAATTTTTTTTTTTAGTTTTCTCTCAATTTTAGAAAGAAATTTTTTTTGTGGGACAGGAGAGAAAACATGAGGGTCTCATAATTTATTTTCCATTATTTTCACCAAATCAAACATATTCTAAAAAAGTTTTTATTCTCATTTTTTTTTCAAAATTTTCCATTCACCATATTTCACTTTTAAACAAACACACTCTTATAGTATGTTTGGTTAGGGTGAAAACAGGGAGGATAGAAAATAGGGAGAGAAAACAAGAGAGACAAAATAACATTTTTCACTATTTGGTTGAGGATAGAAAACAAGAGAGACAAAAAATAGAGGAAAAATTTTCCCTCTAGGCCCACCATTTTTATCCTCCCAATTTGGGAGAAAAATGAGGAGGGAAAAGTACTTAAAATGCACTTTACACAAATACCTTCAATTTAAGTTACATTTTCTTTTTCTTTCTTTTCTCTTTCTTGGGCAGCAACGTTGCCCTTTTTTTTTTTTGGCAATCACGTTGCCAGTTGTCAGTAAAAAAATATATATATATATATATATATATTTTGGTTTTTTAGTACTTGAGCGTGATAGTTTATTTTTATTTTTATTGGATGTGATTTTTTTTTGGAACATATTTTTTATTTTTATAAAAAAATTTGGGTGATTACTCTTTTTTTGTATGGTTATTTGTCACTTTTTATTTATTATTTGGCATAATTCTTTAACAAGTATATATAAGTAAATTTATTCAAACTCATGTTTTTCATTCTTCCACTTTTTCACTTCCAACCAAACAAAAAAAAAAATTTTATCCTCTTACTTTTTTATCTTAATGTTAATTTTCTATTTATTATGAGTGCTTAATTTATCTTTCACTGCTCACTGCTGAGCCGATCGTGCTACATTTTAGTGCTTCTCGGGGCCGGTCAAGATTACTTGGTTGGTGCTCACAGGTTCCTCGAAGCTAAAAATGACTAGGTTTGTACTCATAGATTCCTTGAGGCTTTAGACAACTTCACTTTGTTGACACAGTGGCAACTGGCAACTACTACAAAAACCACAACCTCCTAGGCTTTGAGGAGTCTTACATAGACAACCTAGGCTTCGGTGCCACCCTAGGAAAAAGGGGAGGATTAAAGAGAAAGAAAAAAGAAAAAAAAGAAAAAAAAAAAAAAGAAAGGACTTCACTTTCACGAGCCTACATCAACAATTTAGACTTTAATACCGTCTTAATGCTATGTTGAAAAGTTTAGAGGAAAAAGATAGTAGAGGAAAATTGTTATTTTTTATTTTAATTGGATGTGTTTAAAATTAAGTAAAAGAGAGAGAAATAATTAACCTTTTCATAGTTTGTAATTTTGTTAATATGGTAAAGATAAATTTGGTAATTCATTTGGTTAAGCATTTTTATACTTTACTTTCCCTCCAAATCTCACTAATTTGGAGGAATTAAAAATGAGGGGTTAAAAATAGTTAGAATCTCTCCACACCCCTCTAAATCCCTCTCCATCCTCCATTAAAAAACATCTAAATAATGTAATTTAACCTATTCTCTCTCCCTCTACTCTGCTCCCTTCTACTATCCCTCCATTCAAACAAGCTATAAAAGAGGAGGAGGGCTAAAGAGAAGAAAATTAGGATAAGGGAAGAGAAAGAGCAAAGAATTTAGCCATGGAGAGAGAGAGAGAGAGAGAGAGAGATGGTAAAGATAAAACGAGAATAGAAGAATGAGAAAGAGAATAAGAAAAGAAAATATACTTTAAAATTAATTATTAGTTGAATTTACTAAATATGTAAGGACTGTTAGTTAAAAAGATATAGGAATCCTCAGAAGTGGGCTCGGGGCCCAACGGCCCAATCCGAGGATGCTTAGTTATCCGAGGATAGCTTAAAAAATTTTATTATTATTAAAGGGATAATATAGGAGAAAGGGGTGGATATTGTACATGGCGGCATAACGCACGTCCGAGGACACTAAAGTCCGAGGTGAACGTAACTTTCATTTCATTCAGGAGACTCCGCAAAGTTGTATCTGAACTGGAAATTGGGTATAAACCTAAGGAGGAGTCGGGGAAGGTGGCAAATATCTTCCAAGGCCATCACCTCCACATTAAATGCTTTCTAGCTAACCCTCTGGCCGCATTAATGTAGAGGTGATACCTGAACAGTGATTAAGCAGCTTTATGGCCACTGAGCAAAAGTTCCGGTAGGTGCTGGATGGGACAGAAAGGAGCTCCCAAGATAAGAACTACACGTGTACGATGGAAATGGAGGATAGAACGGAGTATATAACATAGAAACGAATGAGATAAAAGGGGAAGATTCCATAAAAATAAGAAAGGAGGAGGAAAAAGGAGGAAAGGAGGCGGACTGAAACCTAGCTGAGGATAATTTTTCTCATTCAATCAACCTAAAATATCCCTTGTTACTTGATGAGTATAGCCTTTCCTGTCAAACGGTACTAGTTCTTGTACCCATGCTTTAAAAATTTATTGTTTGGGCTTGTTGGGCTGAAAACCCATTCATACTCTAGGTCCAATCCAAATTGAGTCCCTACAATTGGCGCCGTCTGTGGGAAGAACTTGATCTGTTGAGGAGGAAAGGCAGGTGTGATACTCACGATGGAAGAAGGAGCACTGCAGCAACCATTAACGGGCCCGCAACAGGTGGATGCTAATCAGCATCAGGCAGAGTCTAGGAGCTCTCAGCACAGTAATCCGTTGGTAGACCACGAACACGGGGGGGATCATGAGGGGAGTACCCGAACAACCCATACAGATAAAAGCCGCTCTAGGGGGAAAGGCCATGCATCCCCTGTAAAGAGCGGAGGAAATTTGCAGCGTGAGATTAACAAGTTGAAGAGGGAATTACGATATGAGCGACGAAGGCATAAGGCTCATAACTCTGGGCACTCCTCTGAGGAGTCGGATGACACCAGTTATAGGCGAAGGTCGAGAACTCCACCCAGCGAATCTTTTTCGTGTGAGGAGGAGTACCACCGTGGGTGAAGAAATAAGAGTCCGACTCGCCAGGGTCAGGGGAATGATGCCTTAAACAAGGCTCTGAATCAGGTCTCTAAGTCGCCCTTCACGCGACATATTGAGGACGCTAATCTTCCTCGGCGATTCCACCAGCCTGTGTTCACCATTTATAATGGTCGAACAGACCCAGTAGAACATATTAGCCACTACAGCCAGAGAATGACTATTCATGCCAGGGATAAGGCCTTAATGTGCAAGGTTTTCTCGTCTAGCCTGGGCCCAGTGGCAATGAGATGGTTTAATGGCTTGAGAACTAATACTATTGACTCTTTTGAGAAGCTCACCCAGGCCTTTGGTGCCCGTTTTATTACATGTAGGAGGGTTGTTCAACCCTTGGGGTCGCTACTATCCATGTCTATGCGGGAGGGGGAAACCCTAAAGGCCTACTCGGACAGATACTGGGAAATGTTCAACGAGGTAGATGGGGCTCACGACGACGTGGCTATGAACACCTTTAAGGAAGGTCTTCCAACCGAGCACAGTCTGAGGAAGTCTCTGACTGGCAAGCCTGTTACTAGTGTACGTCAGCTTATGGATCGGATAGACAATATAGAAGAGTAGAGGAAGATCAGATGCAGGGCAGAGGAAAGTCTAAAGCAGTAACTCAGGAGAGGAGGGATTTCAGGCCGGACCGGTATAATAACAACCGACCTCGGAGGGACTTTGGGGGGCAGTCAGGGCCTGCCAACTCCCAGTTGGTTAGCACCGTGTTCCGAGAACCAGTGCAGCGAGTTCTGGAGAAGATAAAGGACGAATCGTTCTTTAGGTGGCCCAATAAGATGGCGGGGGATCCTGCGAAGCGTAATCGGAACCTTTATTGCCAGTACCACCAAGACCATGGGCATATCACCGAAGATTGTAAAAATCTGTGGGATCATTTAGAGTAGCTGGTGCAAGAGGGGAAGTTGACCCATCTTCTGCATCACTCCGGCGGCCGAGGAGGCTAGGTAGGCTCGGCGTTTCAGGGGGATGCTTCGAGGGGACCTCCTTTGGGCACGATAAACGTTATATTTGCTGCCCCGGGGAGAACTGGATCTTACCCTTCTAGGGTAATGTCTGTATCTTAGTGCTCGGAGGAGGGCTCCAGTTCGAGGCCGAAGAAGGTCAGACCGGGCACCTCGTTGGTGTTAGGTTTCTCAGAAGAGGATAAGAGAGGAACCATACAACCGTATGATGATGCTTTGGTGGTTACGATTAGGATCGGAGGGTATGACGTGAGGAGGGTGATGGTTGATGATGGAAGTGTCGTCGAGGTAATGTACCCCGATTTATTCAGGGGGCTGAATTTGAAACCTGAGGATCTGACAACGTATAGTTCCCCTCTAGTGGGCTTCGAGGGCAAATCGGTCGCTCCGTTGGGAATGGTTAGACTACCTGTGCAGACTGGCTCAGATATGGTGGAGGTGGATTTTATTGTGATGGATGCTTTTTCTCCGTATACGGCTATTTTGGGAAGACCTTGGTTGCATGCTTTGGGGGCTGTTTCTTCCACTCTTCATCAGAAAGTGAAGTATCCCTCGGGAGGCGAGGTTTCAGAAATTTTGGAAAATCAGACCATGGCTAGGCAGTGTATGATAATGGCCATTCAACATCGGCCAGAGACAAGTACTTCGGCTGCAGCCGAGGATGATTTATAGCAATCAAAGAGTCAGGGAGCCCAGTTCAGCGCGTCCACAGAGGAGATGAGGTGTGAAGATTTGGAAAGGGTAAGCGTTGATGATGATCCAGAGAGGTACTTTCAGGTCGGGGCTCAGTTGCCTTTGTCAGAGAAAGAGCAGTTGGTTGAGGTTCTTAGGAGAAACGTTGATGTGTTTGCATGGAGCACCTATGAAGCCCCGGGAGTGGATCCGGAGTTCATTTGTCATCATCTGAACGTCAATCCCTCGTGTATTCCAAAGAAACAACCACCTCGGCGTCCGTCCAAGGTACACGTCGAGGCTATTAAAGATGAGGTGACCAAGTTAAAGCAAGCTGGGGCTATCAAGGAGGTATTTTACCCTCAGTGGTTGGCCAATACAGTCGTAGTGAAAAAGAAAAATGGGAAATGGCGTGTGTGTGTTGATTTTACGGACCTTAACAGAGCGTGCCCAAAGGACCCTTTTCCTATGCCCCGTATAGACCAGTTGGTGGATGCAACAGTGGGCCATCCTCGGATGAGTTTCCTAGACGCCTTTCAAGGCTACCATCAGATCCCACTGGCATTGGACGACCAGGAGAAGACCGCTTTTCTCACTTCCACTGGAAATTACCACTACAAGGTAATGCCCTTTGGTTTGAAGAATGCGGGGTCTACCTACCAGAGAATGATGACGAAAATGTTTGAGCAGCAGTTGGGCAGAAACATTGAGATTTATATTGATGATATGGTCGTAAAGAGTAAGGTAGTAGCCGAGCACGTGACGGACCTTAACCACACTTTTGGGATTTTAAGAAGGCATAAATTGCGGCTGAACGCATCCAAATGCTCATTTGGGGTAAGTTCAGGTAAGTTCCTGGGTTACATGGTGACCCATAGGGGAATTGAGGTTAACCCTGATCAAATTAGAGCCATAGCTAACTTGCAACCACCTCGGAATCCCAAGGACCGCATTAATGTGGAGAAGACCCCTGAACAATGTATCCTCACCTACCGCCACTCACACAAAGCTGAAGAAGATGCTTTGACGTGATACATACTCAAGTAGATTCACGGATGAAGTACAAGTGGACGATGGAGATGAAGAGAATGGAGGTTATATAAAGGAAAGAAGCTCCTAACGGAAGGGGGGGAATAAAAAAAAAGAAAGAGAAAATTTAACTGTAACTCTAAGACCTTTGTTCATCAGAAAAACAATAATATAGCTCTTCGGATATTCAGGCTTTACGTGTAAATCTATGTTGGCTTGTGTTTGAAAGTTGTGATTCGTTATTGTCAATCCAATACTTAACCTAACTCTTTCACCCATGCTCTACAAATTTATTATTTTGAGCTTGGGTCACAAATCCTAACCCTACATAAGTTATTATAGATGAGAAAAAAAAAAAAAAGCAATTTATGTGAATTCAAATTAGTATGAATAATAATTTACAATTTTTTTTTTAAATGTTGTCGAAGTTAGAATAATGGATTGTGTTAACTGCACTGTAAGGTGCATGTTAATAACAATTTTTGACTTTTTTTAATATAATTTTTTATTTTTTTCTTCAGTTTTATATCATATTTTTCACGTCAACTTTAGAGAGAGAAAAAATATTAAAATAATAAAAAATAGCTAATTTGATGTCATTTTAATTTATTTACTTAATTTTTTTTATTAACTAACCACAATTGTATAACCTTCACAAACACGGGCGCTCTCATCCAAAAAAAAAAAAAAAAAAACAAACAAATAAACAAACACGGGCGCTTGTTAACATTTGCCCATAATAATTACCCTTCTTTTTTTTATTTGCAATGTGGGACCCATCAATGGAAAAACTAAAACTCAAAGCATCGGCCACGTCAGCAACGAGAGTGACCCGTGGGTCCCACACCGAAAACTCTTTTTCTTTAATACTCAAATCCGCGACTCTCCGCCACATCAGTTTCACTCTCTCACACAAAAACCCAATCTCTCTCTTAAGCGCTCCCTCTCTGGCTCTGTGTGAGAAAGACTCTTTGATATCCAAATCAACAATGGAATCTACCAGCTACCGTCACCGGCGGTCACCGTCGAGCGACCGATTTCTCTCTGTGTTCTCTTTCTCTCCACCGTCTTCCGCCGGCGTAGGCGGTGGAGACGAGCTCAACGAAGCTGAAGTGTTTTGGACCAATGACTTCACGGACGTCGACGATCTCTACGATCACGATCGTCCTCGTTTAACTAACAAGTTACAGAAATCAGCGAGCTCGGGAATCCTCGCGGCGTTGCCGGAAACCGATAACCGGTCCCGGAACTTCCGAGACGGACCGGTTCTGTGCCGGAAGCCAACAATCTCCGCGATTCCGACGATCCCGAGGCGGCCGGAGAGAGAGCTCTCTCAGGCTCTGAACTGCAACAGGAAGTTCCAGAACGAGCAGAACCAGAGCCCGCAGCTTCACCTGCAGTCGGCTCCGATGAAGGTTCCGGTGTTGTCGAAGGCGATGGCGGCGAAGAATCGGAACGGACTGATTGCCGATGACGTGGCGACGGACGATTTGGACGAGGACGAGATGTTGCCGCCGCACGAGATTGTGGCGCGAGGCTCCGGAGTGTCGCCGAAGACGACGTTTTCGGTTCTTGAAGGAGTTGGTAGAACTCTCAAAGGGAGGGATCTACGCCAGGTCAGAAATGCCATCTGGCGCAAAACTGGTTTTCTTGATTAACTCTTTTTTTTCTCTCTCTCTCTCTCTCTGCGAGTTTATGTTTTGGTACCACAGTTTTTATGGGTGGGAATTTTTGCTTTTTTTTTTTTTTTATTATGTGGAAAAAAGAAAGCACATGGGGGGTTGGTTCTATCTACAAGGACTTTTTGAGTATATGTCATATAATATATATATATATATATATAGATTATGGACAAGGAGGACTACTATATATCATGAAATTAAAGTTATATAAGTGTATATGAAGGGAGGTCTTGTTAGTTTTTATGGTTATTTTTCTTCTATACAATACTCTAATTGGGCATTTTAGCAGTGGGTATGAGTCCTGGAGGCATGTTTATTGTGTTGGCTTTATTATGTTGAAAAACACTTCAACAAATGTGGGGTTTTTATTAGATTAACATGTGCGTTTAGATAATTTATTTTTCGGGGTAGTTAAAATTTAACGGCGAAGGGTTTTGTAGTTCGGTGACAATTTAAAATTCAGCGGTGAAGAGATTTGTAATTAAAATTTACTAGCGAAGAGTTTTGTAATTTGATGAAATTAGTCTTTGCTATTGTGCGCGAGAACTTATTGTGAAAAAATTACGACAACAAAAAGAAAAGCAAATAAGCTCGAATGTTGTTGGGGGATGGGGTATAGCTTTTTTAAAAGCTCAATGAATTAAGCTAACTTTACCATCTCATAAAGGGATGAAGATATTGATGCTGCGTGTGCCACAAAAAAAGGCTTTTGAGTTTTGTATGTCGGTGTTTGTTAGTAGAAAAACGCAAAAGTGAATTGAAGTCAGTTTTTTTTTTTTTTGGTGGTAGAATGGTAGGTTTTAGAAGCCTTGGAACAATTTTGATGATGGTAACTGCAAAATTGTGCGCTTTATTTGTGAAAGTTAGGTGGAGATATGAGGAAATACTGTTGTGTTGTGTCCTGTGTGTGCTTCTGTCTTATTCTTCTTTCACGCTTTTTTTTTTTTTTTTTTTTTGGGCTTATGGCCTGTCAGCGTCAGATTAGAAGATTTGTGGAACTTTAAACTGAACTTTGGTACCGTATACGCGTAGCCTTATCCATACGCAAAAAAAAGATAAAGAAATCGTGATTGCGTTCCAAAGGAAAGCAAGGACTTTTGATTATGATACTATTATTAGTCCATTAGTGGATTTAGATAGGGTGCAATTGCTAGGGTATTGCACCCAGTGCAATTACCCAATCTTTACTCACCAATGTTTTTCTACAACGTTTACTTTTTTCACTTTACTTATTCAGGATGAGATTGAAAGTTGTTTTTTAACTCTCAGTCTCGGCCATTGAAAGCTTTTGCACCAGGTGAGATAGTAGGGCAAATACCATATGGCAGTAGATGAGACCAATTGAATAGCTTCACTACTTTTTGCTAAATAAAGGGCTTAATTTCTTGATGATAAACCTTTCTTTCTTCCTTTTTAGTTTTTATACAAACTTTAACAACGTGATCCATAAATATTGTTTAATTTTCTCTTTTATAAAGAGAATCATGCTTGGAATCTCTCTCTTCATTTATTGTAAAAATTGAATTTAAAAAAAAAAATCTAGAAAAACATGGAGTAACTTAAACTCCTTTTTTTTTGGTTAAAGAGTAACTTAAACTCACTTGACCTTGGTTATTTACAAATTGTTAGGGTCCGTTTAGTTGGAAGAGTGGAAAAGCGGAATGATAGAAAATAGTGAGAGAATGGAAAAGTGGGAGAATAGAAAATGATAGAAAAGATTTTAATTTCCTTCATTTTTGTTTTGTTGGGAGTGGAAAAATAGAAAGATGGAAAAAATGAGTTTATATAAATTTACGCATATACCTTTATTAAAAAAAATGATGCCCAGTTAAAACCCGAAAGGTGATAAACTACAAAAAAAAAAAAAAAAAAAAAAATCAATTACCTAAATTTATTAAAAAATAAAAATCATATCCATAAAATAAATCACATCTAAACAAAACAAAAAAAGCAGGCAACGCCTGCCTAGTAAACCCCAAAAACATAAAAATAAAAAAAATAAAAAAAAATTAAAAAGAGAGTCAGGCTACGCCTGCCCAGTAAAAAGAGAGGTAGGTGGGAAAAAAAGTGTGAAGAAAAGCAATGCGGGTGAAAGTGCAGTTGAATATGGGCTTTTTTTTTTTTTTTTTTTTTTTGGTAAATAGGCGATGCATTAAAACTCAAAGAAAATTTTACCCAAAAAAAAAACCTCAAAGAAAAACAACACTATCATGATGGATCCTATTAACATACAATCCGTCCCTATCATCCTGGAGAACTTGCAAAACGTCCACAAGTGGACTCAAATAATATGGGCATTTTCATCAACAAATGATGCCAATTTTTTTTTTTTTTTTTAAGTTTTCTCTCAATTTTAGAAAGAAATTTTTTTGTGGGACAGGAGAGAAAACATGAGGGTCTCATAATTTATTTTCCATCATTTTCACCAAATCAAACATATTCTAAAAAAGTTTTTATTCTCATTTTTTTTCAAAGTTTTCCATCCACCATATTTCACTTTTAAACAAACACACTCTTATAGAATGTTTGGTTAGGGTGAAAATAGGGAGGATAGAAAATAGGGAGAGAAAACAAGAGAGACAAAATAACATTTTTCACTATTTGGTTGATGATAGAAAACAAGAGAGACAAAAAATAGAAGGAAAATTTTCCCTCTAGGCTCACCATTTTTTATCCTCCCAATTTGGGAGAAAATGAGGAGGGAAAAGTACTTAAAGATGCAATTTACACAAATACCTTCAATTTAAGTTACATTTTCTTTTTCTTTTTCTTCTCTTTCTTGGGCAGCAACGTTGCCCTGTGTTTTTTTTTTTGGACAATCATGTTGCCAGTTGTCACTTTAAAATATATATATATATTGGTTTTTTAGTACTTGAGCGCGATAGTTTATTTTTATTTTTACTGGATGTGATTTTTTTTTTGAACATATTTTTTATTTTTATAAAAAAATTTGGGTGATTACTCTTTTTTTGTATGGTTATTTGTCACTTTTTATTTATTATTTGGCATCATTCTTTAACAAAGATATATAAGTAAATTTATTCAAACTTATTTTTTTCACTCTTCCACTTTTTTACTCCCAACCAAATAAAAAAAATAAAATAAAATAAAAAATTATCCTCTTACTTTTTTATCTTAATGTTAATTTTCTATTTATTATGAGTGCTTAATTTATCTTTCACTGCTCACTGCTGAGCCGATCGTGCTACATTTTAGTGCTTCTCGGGGCCGGTCAAGATGACTTGGTTGGTGCTCACAGGTTCCTCGAAGCTAAAAATGACTAGGTTTGTACTCATAGATTCCTTGAGGCTTTAGACAACTTCACTTTGTTGACACAGTGGCAACTGGCAACTACTACAAAAACCACAACCTCCTAGGCTTTGACGAGTTTTATGTAGACAACCTAGGCTTCGGTGCCACCCTAGGAAAAAGGGGAGGGTTAAAGAGAAAGAAAAAAAAAAGAAAAAAAAGAAAGGACTTCACTTTCACGAGCCTACATCAACAATTTAGACTTTAATACCGTCTTAATGCTATGTTGGAAAGTTTGGAGGAAGAAGATAGTAGAGGAAAATTGTTATTTTTTATTTTAATTGGATGTGTTTAAAATTAAGTAAAAGAGAAAGAAATAATTAACATTTTCATAGTTTGTAATTTTGTTAATATGGTAAAGATAAATTTGGTAATTCATTTGGTTAAGCATTTTTATACTTTACTTTCCCTCCAAATCTCACTAATTTAGAGGAATTAAAAATGAGGGGTTAAAAATAGTTAGAATCACTCCACACCCCTCTAAATCCATCTCCATCCTCCATTAAAAAACATCTAAATAATGTAATTTAACCTACTCTCTCTTCCTCTACTCTGCTCCCTTCTACTATCCCTCCATTCAAACAAGCTATAAAAGAGGAGCAGGGCTAAAGAGAAGAAAATTAGGATAAGGGAAGAGAAAGAGCAAAGAATTTAGCCATGGAGAGAGAGAGAGAGAGAGATGGTAAAGATAAAACGAGAATAGAAGAATGAGAAAGAGAATAAGAAAAGAAAATATACTTTAAAATTAATTATTAGTTGAATTTACTAAATATGTAACAATATTAAGGGTGATAACTGATAGAAAAGTATTTGAAATGTCAAATTTAGTCAATTACAATAACACATAAGTACAAAATTAAATTGAAAATATAAAAGGTGTGTGTGAAAATGACTCAAACCTCAAGAGATCTTTTTGTAATTTGCCCAGGACTAAAAACAAGTTGCCTTTTCAACTCTATTATCCATTTTGTAGAACACTTATAAAGAAAAATCTTAATATCTTTCTCTACCTTTTTATATATTTTTTTCCCTCTAAATTATTTTCTCATCCTCCTTACTAAAGAAAGAGAAACAAGATGTAGAGCCCAAAAAAAAAAAAAAAAAAAAAACAAACAAACAAACGGAATGAAGGATATTTTAATATTTAGACTTTATTATCATATATTTTGTGTCTTGACTCTCGACTTTCAAGTCACAATTATAATTTTCAATTTCTCCCAAATAAGAAAACATAAAGGGTATGTTTCAATTTGTGTTGTGGGGTTAGGATTTGTGGCCCAAGCCCAAAATAATAGATTTGTAGAGTGTGGATGATAGAGCTAGGTTGATTATGGAATTAACAACGGTTGATTACAACCTCCAAGAATAAATCAGCATAAAGATATACGTAAAAACGAAATGAATTGAAGTCCGAAGAGGTTTATGATAAATCGAATAGTGATTATAGTTTTTAGAGCTATATTCAAGCTTTTCTTTTTTCTTCTCCTCCCTCTTTTATTAGGAGCCCTTCTTCTTTATATAGCATCCTTCCCCATCATCCCCATCGTCCACTTGTTCTTCATCTGTGTACCTACTTGAGTATATGTCATGTAATGTATCTTCTTTAGCTTTTTGTGAGTGGCGGTAGCTGAGGTTACACTGTTCAGGGGTCTTCTCTACATAAATGCGGCCAGAAAAGTTGCTGCAGTGCATTTAATACGGTAGTAGCAGCTTTTCCTTTAGATATTTCTTCGTTCTTATCGTCTCCAAACATACCCAAAGCTTATCTTTATCACTGGAGTTGTTAGGAAGATCATTCGGACCTTCCACACGTTTGATTGATCAAGACTATTCGTATTCGAGAAGTAAGACCTCTTTGGACCAATGGTGACCTCTTCGGATTGTACTCCTCCTTCGTTTCCAGGTATCTTTCTTCCAGATGGACTCCATATCAACTGGGTCCTTCTCTTCGGACACATAGTAATCCTCAAATAGGGCCCTAGGCCCACCACGTGACGTTGGGCTTTTCCCCCCCACATGTGTTATTATTATTATTATTATTATTATTTTGGCTAAATCCAATTTGTGTATATTAAAGTTTAAACACACAAATCTATGGGAAAATTACACTTTACACCTCTAAGTTATTTCCCCTTTTACTTTTACCCCTTAAACAATGAAAATGCATACTTTACCCTCTTAAATTATGAGTCACGTAACACACTTGCTCTCCTAAACTATGAGAGTGCACACTTACCCTCTAAATTATTACTTGTGTAACACTTTGCACCCCATTCCATGGGTAATAGTTTAGGAAAGTAAGTTTGCATTCTCATTGGAGTAAGCATAAATAGGGCCATGGTTTAGGGGGGTAAATTGTGCATTCTCTTAGTTTAAGGGGGTAAGTGTAGAATGGGGTATAGTTTAAGGAGGTAAAGTGTGAATTCGTATAGTTTAGAGAATAAGTATAAAAGGTTCCATTTTAAGATGGTAGAGTGTAATTTTCCTCATATTTATGCATTGCATATTCATAGTTGGCAAAAAGATAGTCCAAGAGCTTTCTAAATTTTACCTTTTTCTTCCTCAAATGATGAAATTCACAGTGAAAATATTAAAAAAATTATTGTTGCGAACCTACATACATTTCACCTTAAACACATTTTACTATGTTCATAATTGCATGATTTAAAAATCTCCCTTTAAATCTCTCTTTAAAAAAAAAGTCAAAAGAGATGATTTCATGAAACTCCATTTAAATCTCTCTTTAAATATCTCTTTGTGTAATGATTTCATGAAACTCCCTTAACTAGACTAAATTATAGTCTAACCTTAATCCTGAACCAGTCAAGTTCTCTTTATACGAGAGGGATATTACATATAACTGTGATACAAAGGGTGAGTTTGGTTCAATTTTTTGAAAAAGTAGTATTTTCAAAAAGTACGGTACGAAACTAAACTTTTTGAAAAGCTTAGTATTTAATAAAAGCTGTTAAAAAGTACTTTTTGAAAAAGTTGAGTATTTAACTAGCACTTATAAAAGTGGTGGTTTGAGTGGTAAATTACCAAAAAGTACAATATACATATAAGGAAGTTTATTTCATTTTTAAATCAATTACTTCATAATACTTACTAAAAAAAAAAAAAACCTACTTAATAATTGTAGGGTCTGTTTTTGTAGCTCTAGCCCAAAGGATATGGGTCAAAGGCCCAACGAACCCAGAACAATGAATTTGTAGAGAGTGGATCGAAGGTTTAGGTGCTGGCCGGCGTTCACGAAGCATGAACTCCTTTCTCTTTTATTGAAAAAATACTTAGAACAGTTTACAACTGGGGGATGCTGCCGATGAGGCTTTTTTCCCTCTCCCCTCCCAGAAAAAGACCTCCAGGCTCCCTTTTACATTTTGCTCACATTTCTTATATATCACCATCTTCTTCCTCCTGTTGATCATCTATTGGCCTTCCTCCTGACGGCCTATCCCATCAAAGGTCATATCCGTGCTCAAGTGGTTCACCCTGATCGATGTCGGCCTGGCAAGGGGTTACATCCCTATTAATGCGGCCAGAGGGGTTAGGTGAACGTATTCAATGCCGAGATGACGGTTCGCCCAGAGCTTGCCCTTCTCCGTACCGAGGTCTCGGACGACCGAGGATAGGGTCACCTTCGGACCCATCGTGCGTCCTCGGCGTGGGTCATTTAGGCTTGGGTTGAAGTGGGCCTCGGCTAATCGATTTTCTAGCCCCACAATAGCCCCTCAAAATCTTGCTGCACGCATCCCCGGGTGGGGAGAAGGATTTTGACATCCTCGGCCTCACCCCCCCACCCTTCGTCAGTGCTGGGGTCCATTCACCTGCCAAGGGCACGTCGCTTACGTTTCAGAGCACGTAACGTGTCCATCATTAAATTCAGGCGGCTCTGTGCTCCCCACGTCCAATGGGGCGTTACCCATCCAACGGTGGAGATTCCTCTTGCATTTATGAGCGGAAAAACCTGCATGGTTCCTCGATTTGGGGTATAAATACCCGTACGAACCGCTTCTTCTAGTTCCTCATTTGTAATCGAGAATATTCGTGCGCCCCTCCTGAGTTCAGCCACACTCTTATTAGCATCTCCAGCACAAAAGCTTGTCCGAGGAGCCCTTTCCTCTTTCTTGTAAGTCGCTCTGTCTCTCTTTGGCCTTTCTTTCTCTTTACCCTTTTTTCTACTTCGCCTGTTCTTTCTTAGTTCTTTTAGGTGTATACTGGGATGGGTAGGTTTAAGAAATACGTCGATACTGAGGAGGCGATGGAGAAATTCATCACCGACTACAAAATCCCCGGCAATGTAGGTCTGAGACATTGTGAGGACTGGGAGTGGCGCATATACAAGCAGGAGGGCGAGGTGGTAATTCCCATAGTCGCCTTCCTTGAAGGGGGGATGACGATCCCCATGGGGCCAGTGATGAGGGATTACCTCATGCACTTCCGGTTGGCCCCTACCTAGTGTGGGATAAATGTCTTTAGGATTTTGGGCTGTGTGGACGCCCTGAACGAGAAGATGGGGCTGAGGTTGACCCACCACGACGTGAACTGGTGTTACAACCTTCAGCTTCTAAAGGGTAAGTCGTATTACCTGAAGACGAGAGACGACAGGGTGCGGCTTATTCAGTGCCTCCCCGAGTCTAGCAAGGGGTTCTATGAGGATTTCCTCATTGTGTCAGGGGAGTGGCACGATGGCCTTCACTGCCCAACAACAGAGGGAACACCAGGTGGGGCAGTAGGAGACAGATAGGGTTTCAAGCTCTCGTATTTTTTCTTTCCTTTTTACTAACGCAGTGGTGCTTTCCGTTTGCAGACCCGCACGCCTTTCAGCGTCACTTCCATCTGGTCAACCGGGAAGATTTGCAAAAGGTGCTGAGGGCGCCGATGTATATAAACGAGGACGACAACCAGGTTAGGGCCACCCACATAATTTTGGGTTATAAACCTACCCAGAAATCGTTCCCCGTTCCGAAGCACGCCATCCTCGCTGGCGATCCTCGGCTTCAGAGGATTACCGTGACCGAGGACGGATTTTCGTTCCCCGAGGAGCCCTTCGGCCAGGAAGCTGTCACAATAGCCGTCCCCTCCTCTTTCCACCCGTTCGCTGAGGCAGCCGAGGAAGCTCCAGCGGGGGAAGGGGATGCGTTTGACGTTTTCACCTAGCCTGATCAGTCCGAGGACCCTCCCGGAGACTTGCGTGATCCCAATCTGACCGAAGCAGACCTCCTTGCTTCAGAAGCCACTCCTCGGCCGTCAATGGGTTACAAGAGGAAGCCTACCACCAACTTGCTGGACCTGCTTGAGGGCCAGCCGGGGGAGTCCCAACAGAAAACTCCTACTCCTCCTCCGAAGGCTAAGTCGACTTCTGCTCGGCAGAAGCTCCCTCCTTCTCCTTCTCAAACGCGCTCGCCCTCTGGAACCGTGCCTGCTGACCCTAAGAAGAAGAAGGATAAGGGTAAAAGGATCGTGGAGGATAGAACGCTGTCCTCACAGGAGGAGGACACTACTCTGCGGCCGTCCAAGCAGCTTAAGATAGGCGACCAGAGCCAGGAGAGGCGGGTCGTCGATACCACCTCCTCCGAGGTCCAGGCCTGGCTCCCAGCCCCGATGCTCCGTGGGGAGCCCTTGAGGGACAACGCCTCCCTCAGGGATTTCAACGAGGGCGAAGGGACGCGCGTGGCAGACGCACTGGAGAGGAGCCTTCTGCTCCCGATGGACATGGCTGAGCTTAACTCTTTGACGAGCGAGCAGGTCTTCCTCAGCCTTAAGCGATATGTGAGGATGGTAAGGGCTACAACCTCAACTCTTCTCCCACTATTTTCCTCTTATTGGGCTCATAGCACATTGGTTATTCTGGCAGGCTGTCCAGGCTATCTTTAGGTTGGAGGGGGCGGCAAATGACCAGAGGGAGGACCTCAAACGTGAGCATGCTTGGCGCTTCCAGGCCACCACGACCCTGAAGAATTCTGAGGCTGACCTCGCCAAGGCCCGAGAGGCTTTGACGGCGGTGACCAGGGAGCAGGACAATGCTCTGTCCGGTCTTGAGGGTGCCCAGACTCAGGCCAATGAGCAGACGAGGCGCCTGGGCCAGGCAGAGGAGCAGTTGTGGATCGCGAGGGATCTAATCGCTGATCTGCAAGCTAAGGCGGCAAAGGCCGAGGAATCCTAGAGGGGGGCCGAATGGGCCAGAGACCAGGCTCTGCGGGTTAAGGACGAGGCTGACCATGGCAGGGAGTTGGCCGAGCGTGCCAAGGAGGAGGCTGAGTCCGCAGCCTATACTGATGGGATGCCTTCGGTAGAGGCCGCCTACAAGGCTCAAGTCCCGGGGGTGTGTAGGCGATATTATTCCCAGGTTTGAGCTGAGGCCCTCAAACAAGCTGGGTGGAGGCCGTGTCCGACCTATGGAAGGCAGAGAACGTGTACTACCCCCCCACTATCCGTGAGGCCGTCCCTGAGGACCCTACGGTTGGGGAGATTGTTGAAGAGGTGCGGGCAGCTGAACTGGGGGAGCATTCGGGTGAGGAGGCGCCCCAAGAGATAGTGGAGATCCCTTCCGACGATCCAGCCCCCACCACTAAGGAAGCAGCTGCTCTCGCCATACCCCCGCAGACCGTCCCTTTAGGCCAGGGCTCGGAGGGGTCAGGGGTTGCCACTGTCCAGCCTGAGCAAAAGGAGTAGACTCCCCGGCGTCTCGGCTCGTCCTACTTTCACGTTGTCATTTTATTTTGTTATACTTCCCCTCTATGTACTGTGGCTCTTGCCATGCAATTTTTACGAACTCATTGTTGTAATGCGAATTTGATTTCCCTTTATTTGAATTGCTTACTTGTGCACACGCTGCCTGCTTTTACCTTTTTTTTTTCCTTAGATCTGTATGACTTTAGCTTGAATTGTATGTCGGCCAGTTGCGCCAGTAACGATGATAAGGAGAGAGAACGTATGCATGGGCAACTCTTTTACGTCTCAAGGGCCAGGTGGGGCTTGATCCTTTCCTAACTTGGGATATTTTGTAGTTAGTCTCCCTGTAGGTCTGAGTCCGAGGACCACGCGACGCCTCTGTCTGTTCGGCACCCTGGTCTGATTTGAGCGGTTAGTTTCCCCATAGGCCTGAGTTCGAGGACCACGCAGTGCCTTGGTTCTGTCTAACGCTTTCATTTCTCTGTAAGTATCTAGTTTTCCCATAGGTTTGAGTCCGAAGACCATGCAATACCTTGGTTCTGTCTAGTACCCAGGTGTAGAGGAGCGAGTAGTTTCCCCATAGGCCTGAGTCCGAGGACCATGCAGTGCCTTGGTTCTGTCTAACGCTTTCATTTCTCTGTAAGTATCTAGTTTCCCCATAGGTTTGAGTCCGAAGACCATACAATACCTTGGTTCTGTCTAGTACCCAGGTGTAGAGGAGCGAGTAGTTTCCCCATAGGCCTGAGTCCGAGGACCATGCAGTGCCTTGGTTCTGTCTAACGCTTTCATTTTCATCATTTAATAATGGCGTGCTCCTGACGCCGAAACGTCAGGAGCGTGCCTTGGGCAAGCAAAAGGACATTCTGAAAGCGGAGGAAACCTACGAAATAAATGAAGGCTGGATATCAAAATCTCCCTTTTTCCTGAGGTGACAAAAAGCGAGATTTTGAGGGGCTATTATGGGACCTGTTAGTTAAAAAGATATAGGAATCCTCAGAAGTGGGCTCGAGGCCCAACGGCCCAATCCGAGGATAGCTTAAAAAATTTTATTATTATTAAAGGGATAATATAGGAGAAAGGGGTGGATATTGTACATGACGGCATAAGGCACGTCCAAGGACACTAAAGTCCGAGGTGAACGTAACTTTCATTTCATTCAGGAGACTCCGCAAAGTTGTATCTGTACTGGAAATTGGGTATAAACCTAAGGAGGAGTCGGGGAAGGTGGCAAATATCTTCCAAGGCCATCACCTCCACATTAAATGCTTTCGAGCTAACTCTCTGGCCGCATTAATGTAGAGGTGATACCTGAACAGTGATTAAGCAGCTTTATGGCCATTGAGCAAAAGTTCCGGTAGGTGCTGGATGGGACAGAAAAGAGCTCCCAAGATAAGAACTACACGTGTACGATGGAAATGGAGGATAGAACGGAGTATATAACATAGAAACGAATGAGATAAAATGGGGAGATTCCATAAAAAAAAGAAAGGAGGAGGAAAAAGGAGGAAATGAGGCGGACTGAAACCTAGCCGTTCTGATTCAATCAACCTAAAATATCCCTTGTTACTTGATGAGTATAGCCTTTCCTGTCAAACGGTACTAGTTCTTGTACCCATGCTCTAAAAATTTATTGTTTGGGCTTGTTGGGCTGAAAACCCATTCATACTCTGGGTCTAATCCAAATTGAGTCCCTACATGTAACAATATTAAGGGTGATAACTGATAGAAAAGTATTTGAAATGTCAAATTTAGTCAATTACAATAAAACATAAGTACAAAATTAAATTGAAAATATAAAAGGTGTGTCTGAAAATGACTCAAACCTCAAGAGATCTTTTTGTAATTTGCCCAGGACTAAAAACAAGTTGCCTTTTCAACTATATTATCCATTTTGTAGAACACTTATAAAGAAAAATCTTAATATCTTTCTCTACCTTTTTATATATTTTTTTTGCCTCTAAATTATTTTCTCATCCTCCTTACTAAAGAAAGAGAAACAAGATGTAGAGCCCAAAAAAAAAAAAAAAAAAAAAACAACAAACGAATGAAGGATATTTTAATATTTAGACTTTATTATCATATATTTTGTGTCTTGACTCTCGACTTTCAAGTCACAATTATAATTTTCAATTTCTCCCAAATAAGAAAACATAAAGGGTATGTTTCAATTTGTGTTGTGGGGTTAGGATTTGTGGCCCAAGCCCAAAATAATAGATTTGTAGAGTGTGGATGATAGAGCTAGGTTGATTATGGAATTAATAACGGTTGATTAAACCTCCAAGAATAAACCAGCATAAAGATATACGTTAAAACGAAATGAATTGAAGTCCGAAGAGGTTTATGAAAAAATCAAATAGTGATTATAGTTTTTAGAACTATATTCAAGCTTTCTTTTTTCTCCTCCTCCCTCTTTTATTAGGAGCCCTTCTTCTTTATATAGCATCCTTCCCCATCATCTCATCGTTCACTTATTCTTCATCTGTGTACCTACTTGAGTATATGTCATGTCATGTATCTTCTTTAGCTTTTTGTGAGTGGCGGTAGCTGAGGTTACACTGTTCAGGGGGTCTTCTCCACAATAATGCGGCCAGAAAGTTGCTGCAGTGCATTTAATACGGTAGTAGCAGCTTTTCCTTTAGATATTTCTTCGTTCTTATCGTCTCCAAACATACTCCAGCTTATCTTTATCACTGGAGTTGCTAGGAAGATCATGTTGGACCTTCCACACGTTTGATTGATCAAGACTATTCGTATCCGAGAAGTAAGACCTCTTTGGACCAATGGTGACCTCTTCGGATTATACTCCTCCTTCGTTTCCAGGTATCTTTCTTCCAGATGGACTCCATATCAACCGGGTCCTTCTCTTCGGACACACAGTAATCCTCAAATAGGGCCTAGGCCACCACGTGAGGTTGGGCTTCCCCCCCCCCCCCCCCCATGTGTTATTATTATTATTATTATTATTTTGGCTAAATCCAATTTGTGTATATTAAAGTTTAAACACACAAATATTTGGGAAAATTACACTTTACACATCTAAGTTCTTTCCCCTTTTACTTTTACCCCTTAAACAATGAAAATGCATACTTTACCCTCTTAAATTATGAGTCACGTAACACACTTGCTCTCCTAAACTATGAGAGTGCACACTTACCCTCTAAATTATTACTTGTGTAACACTTTGCACCCCATTCCATGGGTAATAGTTTAGGAAAGTAAGTTTGCATTCTCATAGGAGTAAGCATAAATAGGGCCATGGTTTAGGGGGGTAAATTGTGCATTCTCTTAGTTTAAGGGGCTAAGTGTAGAATGGGGTATAGTTTAAGGAGGTAAAGTGTGAATTCGTATAGTTTAGAGAATAAGTATAAAAGGTTCCATTTTAAGATGGTAGAGTGTAATTTTCCTCATATTTATGCATTGCATATTCATAGTTGGCAAAAAGATAGTCCAAGAGCTTTCTAAATTTTACCTTTTTCTCCCTCAAATGATGAAATTCATAGTGAAAATATTAAAAAAATTATTGTTGCGAACCTACATACATTTCACCTTAAACACATTTTACTATGTTCATAATTGCATGATTTAAAAATCTCCCTTTAAATCTCTCTTTAAAAAAAAAAGTCAAAAGAGATGATTTCATGAAACTCCCTTTAAATCTCTCTTTAAATATCTCTTTGTGTAATGATTTCATGAAACTCCCCTAACTAGACTAAATTATAGTCTAACCTTGGTCCTGAACCAGTCAAGTTCTCTTTATACGAGAGGGATATTACATATAACTGTGATACAAAGGGTGAGTTTTGTTCAGTTTTTTGAAAAAGTAGTATTTTCAAAAAGTACGGTACGAAACTAAACTTTTTGAAAAGCTTAGTATTTAATAAAAGCTGTTAAAAAGTACTTTTTGAAAAAGTTGAGTATTTAATTAGCACTTATAAAAGTGGTGGTTTGAGTGGTAAATTACCAAAAAGTACAATATACATATAAGGAAGTTTATTTCATTTTTAAATCAATTACTTCATAATACTTACTAAAAAAAAAAAAACTACTTAATAATAATAATAATAATAATAATAATAATAATAATAAATATATTGTTGTCATAATTATTTGTTATAACTATTACTATTATTAGTATTATTTTAATAATGTTAGTTTTTTTTAGCATTAATTATTTGTTATTCTAAAAATTTTGAACAAAGTATGTTATCTGTCTTACTTTAATAATGTTATCTATTTTTAATAATATCAATATCACTATTTTAATAATGTTTTTGTTTAATTGAATATGGTGTTATCTGTTCTGACATGATGGTTTGAAAGGGTTTCAAAGAGTAAAATTGAGTTTTTAATAAAACAAGGGGACAATTTAGTAATTGAACCAACAATTCTTAAAAGTTGAAGTGGCTTTATTGCAAAAGCTAGCCTAAGGTCTTTTGACTTTTTGGCGGTCTTGCACTTTTTGAAAAAAACAACTTTCTTACTAAAGCAGCTTTTTAATATCCACCAAACAACTACTATTTTGAACTTTGAAGTAAAAAGTGTTTTTTGCCATCTGAAAGTGCAAACAAACGGGCAGAAAATAATACTGTATATCTTTACCTATACTTATGATCCAAGGCAAGCTTGCACCATTGCCATCCCCAAGGTTGATAAAATAGTTTTTGGTAGTTCATTACAATGGAGGAGTAGGGAGATTTGATCCTGAATATTTTTGTTAGAAACACTAAAAATTGTAAGTAAAATTACAAGACTCTTGCCAAGTTGATGACAAAAATTGAGTAATTGGAAAAGTCGTTGTCTCGCATACATTGCTCCTAGTCACTTATTCTATTTTCCTACTTGATGTCTTGATGGTTCTAATTAATTCAAAATTACAATCGGACTAAAGTTAGTCCTAAAAAGTTAAATACTATTGCAGCGTAAAGAACTTTTTTTTTTTTAATCCATTTGCACCAAATTTTGTCAAAATTTTAAAATTTCACATTTTCTAATTGTAGCAATATTTTAGAGAAATGCTAATTTTTTTTTTTTTTTGGAGAATTTAGAGAAATGTTAATGAATATTCTAAAGGCATTGATTTAAAAACAATTTTAAAATTTTTTTTATAAAAGAATGATAAAACAATTAACAATTCCGCCACCCATCAACATTACCCAATATTTGATATGGTTAATTTTTTTTAAACAAAATCAAAAATAAAGAAAACCCCATCCCAACAAATTTAGTAGGATGGCCTATAAAATCAGGAGATTATTGACTTATTGTGAAGTAAGAAGTTTTCACAACTTTTAGAGCATTCACATCAGTCCATGCAAAAATTTTGTAAATTTACACATCTAAAACTTACTTTTTCTATTTTACACACTTACTTTTACAAAGCACTCACATCAGTTTGCCTATTATACACATCAATTTATTAAAATAATCATTTTTATTATTATTATTTTATTATATACCACTTCTTTAATATCTATATCTCCCTCATCTCAAATCTCTGCCCCTCTCTCATCCCAAACCCCCTGCCTCCACACATGCACACACCGTCACAAAGCCAAACCTCCATGGCTAGAGCTCCATGGCCATGGCTGAACATTACATAATCATCACAAAGACAGAAACCCATGTAAATTAAACCCCTGCACGGCGAGAAGAACATCGATCTGAAACTCCGATCCAAGCACGGTGAGAAGAACATCGATCCAAACACACCAATCCAAGTACTCCAATACAAGCATGCCGATTTGAAACTCCAATCCAAGCACACCGATCTGCCACAAGCGTCGATCCACTCTCTCTGTCTCCTTCGGGGTGTCCGTGTGTGGGTGTGTCTGGTTTTGTGGTGTCTGTGGTTGATTTTGTTGTTGATTTTTGATTTTGTTTGTAGGAGTGTGTGTTTCAGAGGAAGAGAAAGAAGTATGACGGCGTTGGTTTTACGCAGATGGTGAAGAGAGAGAGAAAAAAGGAGCGAAAAAGATAAAAGAAGTTTTTATATTGTAAAATGATAATATTATTTTAATGTATACATGAGCTACAGTACTCGTGTATATTTACACAGGTACTGTAGCTCATGAGAAAATACGACCGATTTTACACATTTTTACATCCACTGATGTGGGTATTTTTTTGCTCAAAATATGTAAGATTTACATTGTAAATGTATTTTAGAAGATTTTAGAAGAATATGTAAAATTTGCACCGTAGATGTATTTTAGAAGATTTAATGTGAATGCTCTTACATTTCTATTCCGGTCAAATTCATCCATATTAGGGCCAAAAATATATTCGTCCTTGCCTAACACACCCGCAAATATATTCGTTTCATCCATCTTTCAACTATTAAAAAACTTCAAAACAAAGAGTTTAAAAGGAAAAAAAAAAAAAAAAAAAACCCAAACTTCAATTCTTCACAATCCCCAACCTTTTCATACTAAACAAACTTCAATTCAACAGGTTTTTTCTTTTAAGGTCAAAAGAAACAAGCTTTCTTGTAGGTATACGTAGAAGTTGTCCACATTTTATGTGTAATATCGACTAGATTTACAAATGCGTAGGGTAGTTTGCCATTAGTCTAATCCCTTTCTTGGAGGTAAACATGAACACTAGTCTGTGGTTGGTCCTTGAGACAACAATCAACAAAATTATCCACAACTCAAAGCGTACCAAAAAAAACATGAATCACTCTACAAATTTACTTCAAAAGCTCAACCAACCAATTCAAAGTGCATAAAAGCAAAAACAAAAATATAACGATTTTTTTTTTAAAAATAAATAAAACAAGATCTCTTTTCTCAGATTGGCAACAAGTCAGACAATTATATATGCCTCAATAATTATGTTCAAAAAGGATTTCACCTTTCACACATCTAATTGAATCATCATTCTAGCCAATCCAATTTCCCTCACTGAAAATCAAAATCTAAAAACCAAAAATTAAAATGTTTGCCCACCTTAAAATGAGACAAACTTAAAAATGTAACAAGTTGGAGCTGAAAATAAGACCCACTATTTGAAACTATGAGGTTCCAAAAAAATGAGAAAAATTACAGATCCAGTGGCAAAAATTATAAGTCTTACAAAAATTAGTTCATAAAAATCTAAAAACAAAAACATCAAGTCAGCTAAGGATCTATCTAGAGCAAAGCTAAAACAACTAAGAATTAAAATGTTTCCCCACCTTAAAATGAGACAAACTTAAAAATGTACCAAGCTGGATCTGAAAATAAGACCCATTAGTTGAAACTTTATGAGGGTTCCAAAAAAAAATGAGAAAAATTACAGATCCAATGGTAAAAGCGACATGCCTCATGAAAAACACAAGCAAGGTGGGACAAAAAGGAGGACTCAAAAGGAAAACCCTAGAGAGAAACCCCAAACCAAAAGAGGTAGTCTTTGATTTAGCGCAGCTATGACTCAAAACGCTTCCATGGTAACTAAAGGAAGGCGATCTTAAGGGCTGCGCTTACAGTTTTTAGAAACTTCACGACCCAGGAAAAAAAATTCTTCGAAAAAAAAAAACGCAAACAGTGTAAAAGTGTAAGAGAGAAGAAAAGTGTGAGTGAGCAACCCTAGCGAATAGGGGGTACCAGGACAGTCACAGGAAGGGCAAATATATAGGCTGTAATGTTTTTTTGGGATGACATATATGCCCTTGTATTTTTTCCAGAATGACAATCTAATATTTTGGGTTATGAGCTTTCTTTCTTTTCTTTTTTTTTTCTTCTTCTTATGGTTGGGTTGGAGGCCTGTTAGATTTTGGGTTATTTGTTGTTCGGTCTTTTGTTATGGGCTAGCCCAGTTTGAGTTCTGGATTGATGTGGTGGGATTTGATAAATATGGTTGACATTGGGCTTAGTTCTTGTAAAAAAAAAATGGAAAAAAGTGAGGCCTTGCTTTAGCATGAAGCCTGGAAAGTTGGTTTTACAAATACCTTGTTAAAAAAAAAAGTACAAAAGTTTTTTATTCTCACTTGGTGGTATACTCCATCCTGTGTATGTGACAATAAGTAAAATGTGCTTTAATCATGCGATCGTATGGCGTTAGAGATATTAATGTTTAAGATATCCAAATTTATTTTGGCCCAAATACTCATTTACTTATAAAACAATTCATGTAATCCTAATCCTACTTGACAACCCATCATTAGTTTAGTGTTAGCCTTTGGTTCGCTGTCATTATTGTTGTTGGGGTTTTAAAAGTGTTTTAGAGTTCCTAATATATATATTTTTTCATTTCACTCTTAAAAGTTATTTTTATCTATTTTAACATATCATCTAACGACTTACCCAACATCTCTTCTTTTAGTTTAATACACAACACAATAAAATAATATAAAGTTATAAACAACCCAATTAAATCATATATCCCAACTCTTTCTCTTCTCTTCTACCTCTCTTCATCTTCAACTGTGTCTCTCTCAACCACCCACACCCACCACCTTAACCTAAACCCTTATCAACCCATCAGCTAGCCGCATCCACCACCCAAACCTATATACACAGATCAATCCATCCATTGCCCACCACCAAAATCCATATCAACCTAACCACCATGACTAGCCACACAACTAGCGATCTCCACCACAATTTCTGCAACCCAAATCCACCGATCTCCACCACAACAATCCAACCAATCTATGAGAGAGAGAGAGAGAGAGAGAGAGAGAGAGAGAGATAATAAAAAGGCTTTAAAAATGCCTTAAACTTGCTACAATAAATATTTAAAAATAGAACATTACTGTAGCATGGTTGTAAATTTTTTAAGTTTAGAATTTGCTGAACCACTGCCATTGAGTCTCTGAGGAGGGGGAAGAGTTCTAGAATAGTCAATAGAGGAGAAACTGGGTCGAGTTGACCCATTTTCTGAATGACATACTAAGTGTCTAAGTCCATATAAAAATTATCAGCCGAAAAGCCTTTTTATTTATTTTTTAATAAGTAGTGAAGCCCATTTAAAAATTAAGCCCAAGGATGCCCAACTCATATATGCCCAACCCGAACCCACTTAGTAAGCCTTTTACACAAAGGGAAAAATCCAAAATTGACCCTTTAACTTTCAATCTTTTTCATTTCAGTCTTTTAACTTTCAATTTTGTCATTTCAGTCCTCTAACTTTCAATTGTTGTCAATTCAGTATTTAGTTAACCATCTATTAATTGTCTTCGTTAAATGAGCAAAATAACGTCGTTTTGGCTCTTTTTTTTTTTTTTTTTTTAAATCGTAATTAAAAGAAATTAAAAAAGATTGTTATTAAATAAATAAATAAATAAAAAAATTTAGGGGAACGACGTCGTTCCCCTTACCTGAAATCAAAACACAATTCCTACCTAATCAAAACACAAACCGTGTAAAGTTTCTCACATCAAATTGGTACTCCTTTATGGCAGCTTCAGCTAGAAAGGAAATTAAGCCAAGAAATCCAAGGAAAAGAAAAGTGAACAGAGACTTCTTCATACACACCGAGAGAGAGGCTTCAGAGATCTCAGGTTATCGGAAATGACTTTAGGTACACCAATACCAAGTTATTGAGTGTGCTTTGCCCACTGAATTCGATGAGCACCCTAAGATTTAACGCATGAAGTTCTGGGCCACGAACGAGGTTCGCACCAAGTCCAAGTTCTAGTATTTTCTAAGGAAGCTGAAGAAGGTCAAGAAGAGCAATGGCCAAGTGCTTGCTATTAATGAGATCTTTGAGAAGAACCAAACCAAGAAAAGTGAACAGAGATAAGACTCTAGCCATTTTCCTAGCCAAAAAAAGCTTCTAGTGTAGTGTTTGTATGGATGAGACACTGAGGTGTAATGACTTGAGGTGGATATATATATATATATGTGTGTGTGTGTGTGTGTGTATGTATAGAGGTAATGGTTGGATATCAGTTTGTAGGGGGAAGTGGTGGTGGATGATTATGTAGGAATTGTGTTTTTATTTCAAGTAAGGGGAACGACATTGTTCCCCTAACTTTTTTTTTTTTTTTTTTTAATTTTTAATAACAGTTTTTTAATTTCTTTTAATACCAAAAATTTAAAAAGAAAAAAAGAGCCAAAATGACGTCGTTTTGCTCATTTAACAGATACAGTTAACAGACGGTTAACAGAATACCGAATTGAAAACAATTGAAAATTAGAGGATTGAAATGACAAAACTGAAAGTTAGAAGACTTAAATGAAAAAGACTGAAAGTTAGAGGGTCAATTTTGGATTTTTGCCTTAAACAAACAATTAGCCCTATACAAACTTTATTTAAATCAAACTTTGACCCTCAATTGTTTACAAAATAATATTTTAGCTTGTTTTAAAACGTTCTCAAAATTGCATTTCCCAAACTTTTTCATGCATTTGTGTGTTATATTATTTCATAGCAACCATTCAATCTTCATTGTTTTCATTTTATTGATGCCAAAAATTAGTTAATTTAATAAAATAAGAATGATGATCCCTCTTTTTTTTTTTTCCTCTAATTTACAGCTTGAAAAATGGAAGCAGTTGATTCGAGAAAGAGAAAGTTTGATGAAATGGAAGAGCAGCAAGCAATTGATGAAGCAGAACAGCTCTCCTATCCTCTTTCTGTCATCTACCCTCAATTATACCCGTGGCTTGTTATAAGTCAAGGAGAAGATTTACAGAATCAAACATTTGTTGATGTGTGTCATCCAGTTGTAGATAGTCAGTACTTTAGCAATATTTCAGAGAGTCAGTGTTTCACATGCAGTATTCTAGAGATGCATAAGAAGTTCGTATGTGCTACTAGAAACCAATGGTTGATTTTGAAGGATGAGTCCATGTTTGTGTCTTTGCTGAATTTGATAACTCAGGAAGTGGTGCCGCTTTTGATGATGGAACACTGCCACATTTCTAATATTTGCCTCCTTCTTCAACGCCGACTGATTCCACTGATGATTGTTACATATTTTTCATTTGCCGTGCGACATTTGAATTCTTCTATTGTAAGCCTGGAGATAGAGAATTCTAGAAACAATTGTTTGAGTCTGAGTGAGTGACTCAAATAGCTACTGCGACAGTTTTTGGATGGAGTATTTATTTTCTGACTAAGTTAGATGCGGCACTAGAAATGCTCGGCCATCCTCCTAGATATGCGTTGTTTAGTGCTCAGATTGTAGGAACATATCTGAGCACATATGCTAACATTTTTGTTAGATCTTATCCACTTCGATGCTTTTGTGATCTTGAATCCACACTAGGCTCATGTAATCTAACATGAATTTTAGGAAGACATATTAATATATGTTAGAACATATTATAGGCCGATACCCATTATCTTGTCTAGGTCAATTTTAAAGTTCAATGGTACTATAATGCATCACCTTGTATTACACATATATTTTGTAATATAGTTTTGTACCATTATTCCTAGGAATATATTAGATACAATTTAGATGGTTTCAAATCATTAGTGACATTGACATACTTCAGTAGTTGAATACACTTCTCTTGGTTATTCAACAATGGACTTGGTTTTGATATATTGTCATTTTTGTTATTTTTATTATTATAAATATTTGTGGAAAGAAAAATGTGAATATTGTTAAGAAGGTAATTAATATTATTGTTTGAGTCAATGTTACTTTGGTGGAAAACAAAATGATAAAGAAATACATTCTATTTTAATTGTGGTATAGTGTAAAGACTGTGAAAGATACACAGGTGAAGTTTCTGTTGTGATTCTTGTGAAGTAGATGAGAAAGTCCTTGGTGAATGAGGTTGAGCTAGTTGTGATGGATCTTAGAGAGATTGATTTTGAGTTCCAATGGAAGCTAATATGGTAATTTTAATTCCAGTTAGCTATATTTTAATTATTGTTATAGTTTTAAGTGAAAGAGACATGAATGAGAGAAATAGATGCTGACATTTTTATTAATTTACATTCACTTAGATTGAAGTTGGTCTCACAAAAGCTTTTAGGTTAAAAAATGTGCTTGATAGTGTGTAGGTGAACATGTGTATGCTTGTATAAACATAGAGAATATACAATGCAAGATTAGCTTAAACATGTATTAGATAGTATTTTATGAAATGTCAAAAGGGAGATAGATACTACCCATTTTAATTTTCAATTTGTAGCTACTTCTTCTTGTTTGAGGAAGGCTATAAAAATATGTTAGGCCCGTACCCATTATCATGTCTAGGCTCAATGTTCAAGTACAACTATACTATAATGCATCACTTTGTACTACACCTATACTTTTTTTTAGAGAGAGTTTCAACCTATGATGCTCCTGATGATAGCTCTTTATCATTTTTAGAGAGTTTCAATATATAGCGTCTGCTTTTAATAGTATGTCATTTATGTATTACACATATACTTTTTTTTTAGAGAGTTTCAACATATAGCGTCGGCTCTTAATAGTATGTCATTTATGTATTACACCTATACTTTTTTTTAGAGAGTTTCAACCTATAGCGTCTGCTCCTACCCATTATCTCATGTCTAGGCTCAATGTTTAAGTACAACTATATTATAATGCATCACCTTGTACTACACCTATACTTTTTTTTAGAGAGAGTTTCAACCTATGATGCTCCTGATGATAGCTCTTTATCATCTTGTATTACACCTATACTTTTTTTAGAGTGTTTCAACATATAGCGTCTGCTCTTAATAGTATGTCATTTATATAAACCAACAAAGTTGTAAATTTTGTGCCTGCATAATGTATGAACAATGAATAATCTACTTTAGATTGCTTAAAACCCAGCTGGAGAATGGTTGCTGAAAGCTTAGCATACCATTGCCAAGATTCTTGTTTTAATCCATATAAGGACCTTATCAACTTGCAAACCAGACTAGAACTAGTGCCATTGAAACTATGACCACCAAAATTCTCCTCCTTGTTGTGAAAACTAGAGCAAGGTCATATAGACATTTTCTTCAAGTTTACCATGTAAGAAGGCATTACTAACATCAAGTTGATCTAATGGACAATCTTTTACAGCAACAAAGGCCAAGAGAACTCTAACAGAAACATACTTAGTCACTAGTAGCTCTTTATATATCATCGTGAATTACACCTATTCAACTATCAGAGATTTTATCAGCTAAGCTAACTGCAACTCATGTAATATAACTTGGTACTATTAGGTCTATGTCTATAAGTTTACATATATAAGTCTTTTATGCACATCTCTTACTATCTTACCAACCATGAACACAACCACTCTGCATATTTCAATTCGACACACACAAACACTTCCCTTTTAAAGTGCAGTCACAACACATCACAACCTACAAATCTGTTCACCCTTAAACCCATGGCCCAAAGGACCTCCACGTGCCATCCCCGTAAAAAGTCAAAGTCTGCATTAGCCCATATAGAGCTCAAAATTTGTCGAACCACCGCCATTGAGTCTTCGAGGAGGAGGGGGAAAAGTTCTAGAATAGCCAATAAAGGAGAAACCGGGTCGAGTTGACCCATTTTTTGAATGACGTACTAAGTGTCTAAGTCCATATAAAACTATTTGCCCAAAAGCCTTTTTATTTTTTTTAATGAGTAGTGAAGTCCATATAAAAATTAAGCATAGGGATGCCCAGCTTATATATGCCTAACCGGAACCCACTTACTTGACATCCTAAGTTAAAGAGTGCGTAAGCCTTTGTAAAGACTCTTAAGCCCAGTAAACCTTTTAAACAAACAATTAGAAAGTCCTATACAAACTTTGTTTAAATCACACTTTGACCCTCAAATTTTTACAAAATCATATTTTAGCTTGTTCTAAAATGTTCTCAAAATTGCATTTCCTAAACTTTTTCATACATTCGTGTGTTATATTATTTCATAGCAACCATTCAATCTTCATTGTTTTCATTTTATTGATGCCAAAAATTAGTTAATTTAATAAAATAAGAATGATGATCCCTCTTTTTTTTCCCTCTAATTTACAGCTTGAAAAATGGAAGCAGTTGATTCGAGAAAGAGAAAGTTTGATGAAATGGAAGAGCAGCAAGTAGTTGATGAAGCAAAACAGCTCTCCTATACTCTTTTTGTCATTTACCCTCAGTCATACCTGTGGCTTGGTATAAGTCCAGGAGAAGATTTACAGAATCAAACCTTCGTTGATGTGTGTCATCTATTTGTAGACAGTCAGTACTTTAGCAATATTCCAGAGAGTCAGTGTTTCACATGCAGTATTCCAAAGATGCACAATAAATTCATATGTGTTACTAGGAACCAATGGTTGGTTTTGAAGGATGAGTCCATGTTTGTTTCTTTGCTTAATTTGATAACTAAGGAGGTGGTGCTGCTTCTGATGATGGAACACTACCACATTTTTGATATTTGGCTCCATTCTTCAGCGCTGACTAATTCCATTGATGATTGTTACGTATTTTTCATTCACCGTGCGACATTTGAATTCTTTTATTGCAAGCATGGAGATAAAGAATTCAAGAAACAATTGTTTGAGTCTGACCGAGTGACTTAAATAGCTGTTGCGACAGTTTTTGGATGGAGTATTTATTTTCTGACTAAGTTAGATGCGGCACCAGAAATGCTCGGCCATCCTCCTAAATATGCGTTGTTTGGTGCTCAGATTGTAGGAACAGATTTGAGCACATATGCTAACATTTTTGTTAGATCTTATCCACTTCGATGCTTTTGTGATCTTGAATCCACATTAGTCTCACGTAATCTAACATTAATTTTAAGGAAAACTATTAACATATGTTAGAACATATTATAGGCTAATGCCCATTATCTTGTTTAGGTCAATGTTTAAGTTCAACGGTACTATAATGCACCACCTTGTATCACACATATATTTTGTAATATAGTTTTGTACTATTATTCTTAGGAATATATTAGATACAATTTAGATGGTTTCAAATCATTAGTGACATTGACACACTTCAATAGTTGAATACACTTCTCTTGGTTATTCAACAATGGACTTGGTTTTGATATTTTGTCATTTTTGTTATTTTTTATTATAATATTTGTGGAAAGAAACATGTGAATATTGCTAAGAATGTAATTAGCATCATTATTTGAGTCAATGTTACTTTGGAAAACAAAATAATAAAGAAATACATTCTATTTTAATTGTGGTATAGTGTAAAGACTGTGGAAGACACACAGGCAGAGTTTCTGTTATGATCCTTGTGAAGTAGATGAGAAAGTCATTGGTGAATGAGGTTGAGATAGGTGTGATGGATCCTAGGGAGATTGATTTTGAGTTCCAATGGAAGATAATATGAATGAGAGAAATAGATGCTGCCATTTTCATTAATTTACATCCACTTAGACTCAAGTTGGTCTCACATAAGATTTTAGGTTAAAAAATGTGCTTGATAGTGTGCAGGTGAACATGTGTATGCTTGTATAAACACAAAGAATATACAAAGCAAGGTTAGCTTAAACAACATGTATTAGATAATATTTTATGAAATGTCAAAAGGGAGATAGATACTACCCATTTTAATTTTCAATTTGTAGCTACTTATTCTTGTTTGAGGAAGGCTATAAAAATATGTTAGGCCCATACCAATTATCATGTCTAGGCTCAATGTTCAAGTACAACTATACTATAATGCATCACTTTGTACTACACCTATACTTTTTTTTTAGAGAGTTTCAACCTATGATGTCTACTCCTGATGATAGCTCTTTATCATCTTGTATTACACCTATATTTTTTTTAGAGAGTTTCAACATATAGCATCTGCTCCTAATAGTATGTCATTTACATAAACCAACAAAGCTGTAAATTTTGTGCCTGCATAATGTATGAATAATGAATAATCTATTTTAGATTGCTTAAAACCCAGCTGGAGAATGGTTGCTGAAAGCTTAGCATACCATTGTCAAGATGCTTGTTTCAATCCATATAAGGACTTTCTCAACTTGCAAACCAAACTAGAACTAGTGCCATTGAAACTATGACTACCAAAAGCCTCCTTTTTGATGTGAAGACCTGGGGGCAAGGTCATATAGACATTTTCTTCAAGTTTACAATGTAAAAAGGCATTGTTGACATCAAGTTGATGCAATAGACAATCTTTCATAGCAGCTAAGGACAAGAGAACTCTAACAGAAATAGACTTAGCCACTAGTGTCTCTTTATATATCATCGTGAATTACACCTATACTTTTTTGTCTGCTCCTAATGGTAGCTCTTTATCATCAGATTAAGACATCGATTGGTTTTATACTTTCGTACCATTAGGCCTATGTCTTT
The DNA here is from genome assembly GCF_002906115.3 of Quercus suber. Taxonomy (NCBI): domain Eukaryota; kingdom Viridiplantae; phylum Streptophyta; class Magnoliopsida; order Fagales; family Fagaceae; genus Quercus; species Quercus suber. The sequence continues at coordinate 235,610 of NW_027069723.1, read as the reverse complement.
AAGTTTACATATATACGTCTCTTATGCATAGTTTTAATGTGAAATAGAGAACAAAAGAAAATTTTTTGTGGTTCGACCCAATGATTTTCGTTTACAATGAAAAGTTCTGTTTGACTACATCTTTAATACTTTAAATTATGTTTTACAATAAACACGATATAGGGTATGTATTGTAGCTAACCCTAAACAAATCGTACGGTTATAGGATAAAAAATACATGTACAATAAGTATATGAACGCACAAACTTACAATGAATTTGGGCATCTTGAGGCATAATATCTTTAACATATTTATGGTCACACAATTTGTTTAAACTAGTCGCTGACCCGTGCTATGCACGAGAAAGTTTTATATAAAAAAATTTCAAACTTAGAATTCAATCAACATACCTCATATTCAAACTGGTCATTTTAATTTAATCATAATATGCAAAAGAGGTTTGTTGAAAAGTTGGTTTATTGTATGGCTTCGGGACACCTCAGTCCTCACTATTAGCTATTGAACAAAAGTTTCAAAGAATTCAAGTCCTACCCAAGAAAATAGGATTTTTATGAATCCTTATATCTACATAAATCATAATCCAATTTATCCAAACCTACTGTATCTGAAATTTCAACTAAAAATTTTCTCAAATTGGAATCACATACACAAACCAAAATTCAATTTACACACAATTCAAAAGAAACAAATACTAAAAAACCCATTCCAATCTTTATTTGCCTTTATTGCTTCTTCATAAGTGGGTTTGCAGATCTCATTGATTATGCCATTCTTTTCATTTTTCATCATCATTCAACCATCAAAACCAATAATCCAAATATCTAAATCAAAGAAAATCAACCCAATAACCCAAATAAATAAATCAAAGACAAAATGCTATAATCACATGAACATATATCATACCAAGACCTTAAAATGATTTATATATAGAGATATAGCATATTATGAATATATCATATGATAACTTTTATACAATTAGAATTTGTCATAATCAATTGTGAACTTGAACTATTACAACTCTTTCTAGGATAAAGCAGAATCAAATTGTAACTTATGCATGTTATTTGAAAAGCAAAAACGATTACTTGTACATGGTGAATCATATGACAAACTTTCTTGTTGGCAAAAGAAAATGGCTAATATGCATTTTTTGGTTTAAGTCTTAGACCAGTTCATTACTTCAATTCTATGTAAATATTTTAGTTTTAATCTAGTCTTAGGCTACTAATTCTAAAGCTAATTATCAACAAAGCTCCTAATTTTATCTTTGCTTTTAACCCCAGATTCCTCTATGAGTTGGACCAACACCTTGACCAAATTCTGAAGTCTACATCTTTGGCTAAAATTAATCTCTCATTTAATCGGGGGAGCATAAGAAAATACCAATACAAACTGTGAGTACTTCCAAGTGTAAAAAAAGTTTATTGAGATACTGGCACTTAGTAGGACCTGGTGATTTCCAACTCTCCCCATCTGGCTACCATCAGTTAGCTCTTTACACTGTTGTCATGCAAAATGAATCTTCATTTGCTTCAATGGACATTAAAGTAATAATTTCATTAGTCCCAATAAAACCCCCTCCATTTGCTACCATGAAAAGTGAGAATTACCTTCTAAATGTGCTTTCAAACTTAAATCCCATTCTTCTAAAAAAAAAAAAAAAAAACTTAAATCCCATTTGTAAGGTTGAATTTAATCAACCATCTTGTTGGCTTTATTCCATACCAAATTTGTTTGTAATTCAGCATTTAGACATCCTTTATTTAGGTAGGAATCATGTAAGGGTAGTGTGTGAGAGAGTGTGAAAAAAAACTCAATTGTGTGCACTAAAACAAGGCCTCGCGACTGGACCTCGTGACTGGCTCGCGGCTTGCAAATCGCCAAAGCTGGCACATGCGTGAAGCATGTAGGGGAGCTGAAGAGTTACGTCAACTGTTGCACTACAGGACAAAAGTTCTAGGCTGGCTAGGCCGTTAGCTTGCAGCTTGGACTCACAACTCAGTCCAGTCGTGAGGCCAAGTCGTTAGACCACTCTGTTTGGGAAAAATTGATTCTTCGCATTCCAAACACACACCAGTATAAATACCCCTTATACCCACGAAATGTAGAGAGCTTTAGAGAGAATTTGGAGAGAGAAACCCTAGAGAAAAACAAGATTGACTCATCCACAATCTTCATCCTTTGATTCTCCAAATTCCTCTACTCTCACCCTCTCCATTGTTACATCCTTGATAGGTACATTAGCCAAATTCTTTTCTCACCATACCCATATCTGTGAGAAGGCTTTTTGGTGCTTGGGAAGCAGTTAGGAAGGGACCAATTAATATTGGTTGATGCTATGGGCTATAGCGGAATCTAGTAAACTAAAAAAGACAATAGTTCGGCGTAACCTCGTTGGAGCAAGAAACTTGGAGGGCTTAGGTACACTGGGTAGATTAGGTTTGAAGGGTCTTCTGCTGTTCATGTATCCCAACTTCATTCTTTGTGGATTATTAACCGCTTGGAGGGCGGCGAAGAGGTTTTACGCTAAGGACTTCGATTTTCTCTTCGATAACACATCGTTGTGTTGTCTTTATGTTTGCATCTCTCTTTCCTAATCTTTGCCATTTAATTTCTGCTGTGGTTGTGATTTTATTTGATTTAGAGTGATTTATCAATTCTGTTTTAGCTTATGTTCATATTTTGCACATACATTGTTTAATAATAAGTTTGAATTGGTAATTTATAATTTGGGGGTCTAAACGTTCAAGGGTGTTTTACACACATTTTGAACATTCACCATTTATACTAATTTTTCCAGTTCAAAAATACTTACTATGCTTGTGTTTAAGCAACATCCACCATGCTTGGTTTGTCAATTGTCAATAGCATTTTTGGTTTGTCACATGGGTGGTGTTTCAATGTGTTAGTGATTCCTTTGACCACTCAAACCAAGAGACAAACCATGAAGTTGACTTAAACTAATGTAAGAATATAACTATCAAATTATCAAAAAAGAAAAATGCAAAAGTGAGTGAGACATTTTGTCAAACACATGGTGTACATGTTCTAAATGGGAATGAAATGACATTTTAACAACATGAATCCTCCCAAAAAATACAGAAAAATGCAAAAGTAAGTGAGAGATTTTGTCAAACACATGGTGTACATATTCTAAATGGAAATGAGATGACAATTTAACAACATGAATCCACCCAAAAAAACATAGAACTGTCAGAGGAAGTTTCAACTTTCCATTCTATGTAAATATTCTCATGAGAATAATCTAATCTCACATCAATGTTGTAAAAAATCAAGCCACATACACATTGTTCTAATCATGTAGAATTTGATGGTCTCCTCCATGTGATTTTTTTGAAGAAGTGTTAGAAATGTACGGCAGATGTGAAAAAATTCTCTTTATTTTTATACCCAAAAAGCAAAATAAAGATGGTTAAACCCAAACCTAACATTTGCAAATCAAATGGGAGAGAACCGAAGTCTGATGAGTTTGATTTATGGATTCAACAACACATCAAACCATAACAAAACCAATTACAACAAAACTTAAATCTCACCATAAAACCATAATAGAACCAAAAAAAAAAAAAAAAACCGAAAATTAAACATACATAATAGAATGAACAAAACATATTCATTACAGAGCAAACAAAAAATCAAAATTAAATTGCTAAAAAATCATAACAGAATAAAATGGCCTAAAACAAAATTGGAACAGAAAATTAGTAATTCTGTAAGCAATCTTTTTTGTAATTTTCGTAATCTATAAAATAGCTTGACTTGACTATGAAAAGAGAGAAACAAAATCATATGAAACCAACATGTTCTCCAGAACCAAATAGGATTACAAAAATGTACCAAGCTTTAGAGGCCAAGACATGAGCTAGTAGAGGCGAACAGTGAGAGCAAGACTGAGAGAAAAGGTGAAGGGCTTGAGCCAAAGAGAAAGGGATGAGGTGAAGTGTGAAGAGTGAGTAAACTTGTGTCTAGGGTGTTTAGTTCTGGCTAAATTTGTGTTTGTGTCTATTGGGTTTTGTTTATTTTTAAAGATAAGTATTGGTTCTTTTATTAAACATATGTATTTGGTTTTTGGAGAGAAAAATAGTGTTTTTAATTTTATTTTTTAATTATTATGCTAATGTGAAAAATTGTGGGAGTTTTTGAGGTTTCGGTTTTATATATATATATATATATAAATGACTTTTTTTTTTTTTTTTGAGAAACCTGCTCCAAATTTTATAAACTGAAATTAGCCAAAGTCGGCTAACAGTACATCAGCAACTTGTGGTGGAACATCCTCCATCCACACCAAAACACCATTAATAGTTTTTGCATATTTTGCTAAAAAGTGAGCAACGGAGTTCCCCGATCTACGGGTATGAGAGAAAGAAACGCAATTACAAGAAAATAAAAACTACTTAATTGAAGAAATTAGATGACCAAAAGAGGAGAGTGATTCCTCTTCCTTTCTTAAGGCTGAAATAACCACCTCTGAGTCTCCCTCTACAATGAAAGAGGGTAGGTTGAGGTCCATAGCAAGGGTGAAAGCTCGAACTGCTGCTAGAGCTTCAACTTCGTCTGAGGATGATGGAAGTGTGATCTTTTCTGCCAAGGACGCCAGCACCTGACCATGAGAATCCTGGACTACCACACCCAACCCAGCTTCCTCTGTTTCTTTGAAGACCGCCCCATCGAAATTAATCTTGAGGAGCGATGGAGGAGGGGGTTCCCACTTTGGCCGAGACTGTGGAGGGGCTGAAGTCTGCGCTGGCGCTGCTGGATGCACCTCGGAAAACTCATGGAGCATTTTCTTAGCTGAAGGTATGATCTGCGATAATGGAAATGACCTGTTGCTGGTTCGAAGTTGGTTTCGCCGAGACCAAATAGTCCATGTGATTGACGCAAACAACTCGGGTTGCTGTTCTTTCTCCAACACGAATCTTGCAAGCTCGAAAAAATTTGTAAACTTCTTAGACCTGCAAAACAGCCACATAACGTCAGTTTCCCAAATGGTTGAAAGCTCAGAACAGTCCCACAGAGCATGGTAACCATCCTCAGCCTTCAGTTTACAGTGGCAGCAAACGTCTTCATCAAGGACTCTTCTGCGGACCAAATTTTTCTTAACTGGTAGAGCTTCCTTGCAAGCCCTCCAAAGAAAGTTCTTGACTTTGTTTGGCACCGAAAGCCTCCAAATGCTTCTCCAAATATTTGTGGCTTCACCATGAGAGAATTGAGTTGGTAATAGGCCTGGTTTGTCTTCAGCGAGAAACCTATATCCGGACTTCACAGAATAGACACCAGTGGGTACATGAGGCCAAATGAGCTTATCCTCAACATTAGTTGGGCTGAGTGGAATTTTTAGGATCAGGTCCACTTCCATGGGAGCAAAATAGCCAGTCAATATATTTCTATCCCAGCTTCTAGTTGTGGGGTTGATGAGACAATCCACCGTAGCTTCCTCTAAACCTTCGATGCATGGGGATAATATTCGTGGGTGCTCCATGCTAGGCAGCCACGAATAATCCCAAATCTTAATGGTCTCTCCAGTTCCCACTCTCCATCGAGCCCCTCTCCATAGCACTTCCCTTCCCTTAAGAAGACTACGCCAAGCATATGATCCGCTTGAATTATCTGGGGCTTCCATAAATGAACAAGTAGGGAAAAATTTACTTTTGAAAACTTTGTACAAAAGCGATTCCTTACTGTGAAGAAGACGCCAAGCTTGTTTGGCTAACAAAGCGTCATTAAAAAGAGCTAAATCTTTAAACCCCATACCTCCTGCAGACTTAGGTTGAGTAAGAGTCTCCCAATTTACCCAATGAATCTTACGTCTGTCTCCTCGTTGACCCCACCAAAATTTCCTGATTAGGCTCTCCAATTCACTGCAAAGACCGAGGGGGAGTTTGAAGCAGCTCATGGTGTAAGTGGGTATTGCTTGCACTACAGCTTTGATCAATATCTCCCTCCCAGCCTGCGATAGCAATTTTTCCTCCCACCCTTGCAATTTTCTCCAAACCTTCTCCTTGATAAAGTTGAAACTGGCTTTCTTTCTTTTCCCCACAAAAGATGGTAGTCCTAGATATTTCTCATACTGCTTGATCTCTGACACCTCCATGGCTTGTTTGATGTACTCTCTAGATTCTTCAGAAGTAAGCTTACTAAAGAAGATGGTGGTCTTATTCCGGTTGATTTGTTGTCCAGAACAACTACCATACACATCTAATATCTCCAAAATATTATTGCATTCCTGCTCTGTGGCCCTGCAAAAGAGAAGACTATCATCTGCAAAAAGAAGATGTGTTAGTCTCGGGCTATTTCTGCATAAAGCATAACCCTTAATTTCTCCATGATTGGCTGCTTGGGATATCAAACCATTCAATCCTTCAGTACACAGTAGGAACAAGAAGGGAGATAATGGGTCACCCTGTCTGATGCCTCGGGTAGGAACTATCATGCCTTTAGGCTCACCATTAATTAGGATGGAGTAAGATATAGTAGTAATGCAAGTCATCATCAATCTAACCCATCTTTCATCAAACCCCATTCTCCTCATCACCGCTTCTAAATAGCACCACTCCACCCTATCGTAAGCTTTACTCATATCAAGCTTAATGGCCATATAATTGTCTTTCCCTGTGTGTCTCTGCATGCTATGTAAAGACTCAAAAGCCACCAATATATTATCAGAGATAAGCCGGCTCTTTGTAAAAGCACTCTGGTTTTCAGTGATAATATTTGGTAGAATTTTTTTGAGCCTATTTGCTAAAACCTTTGAAAAAATTTTATACAACACATTACAAAGGCTAATAGGCCGAAATTCAGAAACCAATTCCGGATTTTTAACCTTATAAAAGTATGATTAAGGTTAGCAGGCAAAGATGCAGTGTTAAGAAAGTAAAGCACAGAAGAGGTGACATCCGCCCCCAATAAATCCCAATAATTTTGATAAAATATAGGAGGCATACCATCCGGACCGGGAGCTTTAAGAGGAGCCATTTGCTTAATTGCTTCCTGCACTTCCATAGCATCAAAATCAGCCACTAGACTTGCATTCATCTCATCAGTTATAATGGGATATATATGCTGGGTAGTATTCTCCAAATTGGTGGGCCTGGCTGATGTAAATAAATCTTGGAAATAGGCCACTATTGTGTCTGCCACTTCATCTTGACTACTACACCACATGCCATCAGCTTTTTTGAGATTGGAGATTGAATTTTTACGGAACCGTTGTGTGGCTCTTGCATGGAAGTACCTTGAGTTCCTATCCCCATATTTAGCCCATTGTACTTTAGACCGTTGCAGCCACATCCGAGCCTCCTTATCCATGAGTTTGTTGAGTTCAAACATGAGCTCCCTAACTCTGAAATTCTGACCGGATCTCATTGCTTCTCTTTCGGCTTGCACTATTTCCTTCTTCTTTAGTTCCAACTCTCTTCTCACACTACCGAAATTTTTCAAGCTCCACTTCCTTAGTTCGATACCACATCTCTCTACCTTCTTAATCACTTTTGTACCAGGATCAGCTGAATCACTCACTGCCCAAACTGCTTGAATAGTGTCAGTGCACCCTTTCTCCGTTAGCCACATTTCTTCGAATCGGAATGGTTTGGATGCACACGTAGAGATCAAGGCTCTTGGCACAATCCAGATTGGACAATGGTCCGAAGAAAAAGATGGTAAATGGTGTACCATAGTACCAGCAAATCTCAACATCCAATCACTGTTAGCCATACCCCGGTCTAATCGCTCCCAAACCGAATGACCATCATTGAAGTGCTTCTTCCAAGTAAATTGAGAACCAGTAAATCCGAGGTCCATAAAACCACACTTATCAATGGCATCTCTAAACATCTGCATCTGAGATTGGCTTCTAACACTACCCCCCAATTTTTCCGATTGTCGAATTATTTCATTGAAGTCACCCAAACAAAGCCAAGGAATTTTCATTCGAGAGTTAAGTTCTCGAAGTAGATTCCAAGACTCCATCCTTTTGTGAGTCACGGGTTCTCCATAAAATCTAGTAATTCTCCAAGCACTATCTTTCCCTTTATCCACAACCGCATCAATATGATTTTTAGAGGAAGTTTCAACATGTAAATTCACAGAATCCTTCCAAAGAAGAGCCAAACCACCGGCTCTATTTATTCGTTCCACAAAGTGCAAATTGTCAAAACTTAAATTTCTTTTGATTTCTTTTAGCCTTGCTCCGTCTGCCCATGTTTCGGCTAAAAACACGACAGAGAGATCTTTAGCCTGGATTAAATCACCAAGCTCTCGAACTGTACATGGGTTCCCAAGCCCACGACAGTTCCATGCTAGAAAACTCATTGGTACTGGCGGGACTGCTCTGCAGCCTCCGCCAATAAATATTGATCTTCATTAGAAATCTGTATCTTCTTACGAGTTTGTTCTGCCTCCATCTCCCCTTCCATTACTATAGGACGTTTGCCTAAGGTTGGCGCATGCATGTTTTCTTCAGAAGTTTGTTTCGAACGTGCCAAATGTTTCCAGGTTCTCAAGTGTTTTTGATCACCCTCCAAGTCACATGGTTCATTAATGGACTCATGTGCACTATTATGGGATAAAGGGATGGCCTTGTCACGTGCATGTACCTGGTCAGAGTAAATAGACAAGCTAGGAGGCAATTCATCCATAATACTCGGGTTGGCTGTGCATGAAGTATGATTATCAAATTTATTTAATTCCATATCTATATCCAGGATTTGGGCTTCAAAATTAATCATATCAGTATGCGCATTTGTAGGCTGCACGATGGGAAGAGATTCAGGGCAATCTAGATCTTTACTTGCATGGGAAGTTTGCTTGAAAATAGCCGTAGTATCCGGATTTTCTGAAACCTGATTATCCTTGGGAGATTCGAGGTCAACTATGTTTGTGACTGCTTCCTGCGGCGGCGCCGCCCCTTGTGACCTCCCTTCCGTTTCACGTCCAATCCTCCTAGGGGTATCTTCCCCACCAAAATCACTTCCTGAGCCTGGAACAAACATAAAAGATTTCTTCCCAACTGAGAAAGGATCTGCTCGAAGCCATGGACCATATTCTTGTTGATCCAGAGACAGCGAACCCTTGCTGGACAACCACACATTGCATTCCTTTGCATCATGGGACACCAACCCACACCAGTAACAAAAGTTTGGCATTTTCTCATACTTGAAGTTCACCCAAACCTCTCTATTATTGCCAAGAAGAACTTTACGTCCTCTGCTAAGGGGCCTCGTGACATTAATGCCTACCCTGGTTCTTAAGAAATTACCACCAATTAACTCACCGGACTGTGATGCCCTTGATACTTCCCCAATACTTCTCCCTATCCCATAAGCTGTCCTCTCATTTAGTTTGTTCATTGGGAGACCATGGAGTTGAACCCAAAATTTGACTGTATGAAATCTAATTTTCTGGATGGGGCAAGACCCATCATAGCGAGATAGAATAATAAGATGTTTATCATAAGTCCACGGTTCAGTTGCTAAAATCCTTTCAGCCTCATTCTCATTATCAAACACAAAGAGTAGTACATGATTTCCAACGTCTCGGATTTTGAAGCCATTTCGTGTTTTCCACAGCGGTTTGAGAGTTCTTCCAACCGCCTCGATACTCAAAGCCCTTCTTGTCATAAACTTCCCTGCTAGTATCACCTCTTTGGCTTCATTGTTTTCATCATCCAGTTTAACCTTACTATTTTCTTCCTCCAAAAGGGAGAATCGTTTCCAGTCGCTCAGAATTTCCTCCATTACACAAAGACCAACAGTAAAACAAAGCGAAAAAAAGAAAAGAATGCTGTTTCCCCACCCCAAGAAGCAAAAAAACCACTAGCCCTACTATCAACAGTGTCAATAGAGGGAACGATTATCACTCCTAAAGGAGGATAAAAAGTTCTACAGTCTCGCCGCCCTAAGCTAGGTTAGGGAGACGAGAGCAGAGAAAAATAAAAATAAAATAAAATTATATAAATGACTTAATTGTTATATACATAACTGATAATATTAATTTATTAAATACCATGCAATGGGTTTTAGGAGAATATTCCTCTAAACTTGTTTTGAGAAAAGCTTTATGTCATTCATTAATTATTTTGTTTGGCTTTCTAAAAAATTTAAGAGATATCAAATCACATATAAATACATAGGCTTAAAGATATTTAGAAATTGACTTTTTTTCATATTATTTTTACGTCTTTGTTAAGAAATTTCGATGAGATGATGGTTACTTCTAACTTTTTATTTATTTTTTTCAAAATTTTTTATTTTCAATTCTCTAAATTTTGAGCAAACCATTTTAACTAGTGGGGTGTGATACAAGAAGATATCTCATGTATCATAAATATCTTATGTATCACACACACACACACACACACACACACACACACACATATATATATATATATAACTTTAAACAATATTATACCACTCAACAACTTTTAATGATGTTTGTAAGGACCAAAAAGTTTGTAGCCCAAGCCCACTTATAGTAATGGATTGTACCCTTCAAACTTGGCCCAAATCAATAAAATTTGTAAGAGGGAAAGAACAACAACAATGGGCTCTGCCCGAGGATAACTACAAGGAAGAATCAGGTTTGTATTAAAAAACAAATAAGTATTAGGCTCTACACAAGGGCTTCCAAGGAGACTGAATTTGTATAAAAAGTGGTACTGTTTACTTTCTTCTCCAATGTTATTCTTTCTATTTCTTTTTCTCTTTTTTCCAATCCCCTTTCTAATACTCTCTCCTTTCCTTATATACCTCTACCTTCATCACATCTTCACCATCCATTTCTACCTAACCTCTCTCCTTTTTTGACACTTTCATATTTGAAGAAGATGGTGGAGGGAATCTGCCTAGCTATGGCTAACACTGTTCAAGTCACTTCTTCATCAATGCGGCTGATAAAACTGTTGTCTATCATTTAATGCGGATGCAAACAGGCTACATTAGGCTAGAAGTTTCCCTTCTACACATTGACTTCCACTCTCTTTAGATCCTAGCTCCTGCTTAGAATACCACATAGTATCGTGACTCATTTCATCTCCTCCTCGGGCGGCTTCCCCCTTTGGGCCCGTGGCTTGCAGTATTACCACGTTAATGCTATGACCTCTCAACTTCATCCTCGGTCCTCGGGTCAAATGTGTGACCTTTCAGCTTCATCCTTAGTCCTCGGGCACCCACAATGTTAATATTTTAAATCTCATCTATATGTCTATAATGCGCATACCAAATTTTATGTCTGTTGGATATTATTTGTTATTTGGTCAATAACTCATCTTTTATACATAATTTTATAATACAAAAGATTGAACATAATTTTAAACATTTTATAGATGAAATAGTTATTGATCCCTAATTATTTTAAAATTTGCAAGTATAAATAATATAAAAATAAGATGTAATCTAAAAGTGAATTTGCAAAAATTCGCATTTAATAAAAAAAAAATATTATATATATCAGATAGATAATATAATTTGTTTATGATTTCGATAGATTGAGAATATAATTTGTTTATGATGCTTTCTTAACAACATTAATAATTTCATACCAGTTTCCGGGCAGATTGTAAACTTTTGGCGGTCAATTAAGATTAACACACGGCACCAAAAATATGGACAAAATTCCTCCTTGGAAATACAAAGGATGATCATGAAATGACAATCTGTCATACATTGGAATCCAAGGCAATGATGAAAATCTGACCTGCAACACAAATTAAAATCAACCATAAATAGTAATTTAAGAAGCATCCTCTAAGTAACCAGCACCCTTCAAAAAAATGTGCGCTAAGGAGGGCACAAAGCACCTGAAAGTCCGAAACACAATTATGAAACCCTATTTACAGAGATTATGAACAGCAAGTAAATCGTGCATTCACTCAAAAAGAACAAAACAAAGAAAAAGTAGGAATGGCAACGGGTCGGGTTCGGGCCGGGTTTTTTAATACCCGAACCCGACCCGCGGGCCTGAACTCTTGGCCCGAACCCGGCCCGTCGGGCCCCGCGGGCTCCATGGGCCCCGTTGGGCTATGGTACTTCAAGGCTCATTCTGTGGCCCAATAAAAAAAAAAAATTGTTTGCTTGATGCTGATTTTCTCAGCAACCAAACAGTAACGGGAAAAGAACACAAGAAAATCCAGATCTGAACAGATGGAAACCAATCAAAACCATTATTTTCTCAACAACCAACATATCAGAACAAGAATTATAAAAATAGCACTTAAACTAGAAAATACAAATTTGATTACAATAGAAAATACAACAGATCTGAAGTCCTATCGAAAAGCTTGGAAGATTTGGGTGACGGCAAAGATCATATGGTGGCTTCTTATGATGGATATGCCAATGCCGGTGGAGGATCGGAGCCTAGGTTGGGAGTCTTTACCTCAGGTAGCCTTAATACCCATACTATGCGAAGTAAGTCACAGCGAATGCCTAATAGAGCGAAAGATGTTGGAAAATCAAGCAATACTAATTCTAGTTTTTCACCTAACGGTTGTGTTCAGCTTCCATGTGTTGGTGCTAGAGATGGAGATGGGTGTACTTCATCACAATCTAGAGATGGAGATGAAGATGGAGATAAGTCCGGAAGAAGGGCAGACGAAGGAAGTGCTGAAGTGGATCAGATGGAATTTGAGGGAGGAGGCGAAGTCCTTGCCACCCTTCGATGAATGTCCCACCCCTCAACATCATTATAATGAATATCATAATTTGGAATTGTAGGGCGTTTTGAAGCCTTCATTTAAGAGTCATATCAGAGAGTTGGTTTGCAATCATAACCCAGCAATTTTAGTGGTGATGGAAACCAGAATTGTGTGTGATAGGGCAAGGGAGATAACTAGGAATGGCAACGGGTCGGGTTTGGGCCGGGTTTTTTAATACCCGAACCCGACCCGCAGGCCTGAACTCTTGGCCCGAATCCAGCCCGTTTAATAAACGGGCTTTTTTTTTAAACCCCGAACCCGGCCCGTCAGGCCCCGCGGGCTTCACGGGCCCCGTTGGGCTATGGTACTTCAAGGCTCATTCTGTGGCCCAATAAAAAAAAAAATTGTTTGCCTGATGTTGATTTTCTCAGCAACCAAACAGTAACGGGAAAAAGAACACAAGAAAATCCAGATCTGAACAGATGGAAACCAATCAAAACCATTATTTTCTCAACAACCAACAAATTGGAACAAGAATTATAAAAATAGCACTTAAACTAGAAAATACAAATTTGATTACAATAGAAAATACAACAGATCGGAACAAAAACCATTATTTTTCATTAAAATATTTTCCCACATCAAAAGTAAAAAAAAGATTTAACATATAAACCCTAGGTTCGAACAAGAAGACCCTACAAAATCAAATCAAACAAGTAGATCCTATTCAAACAAAATAGCACTTACACTAAAAAATATAAATTTGATTCTATGAACAAACAGAACGATTTTCATTGCAAGAGCTTGAGTTCACGATGAGGTGAGGGAGATGAGAGCGTTGCGGCCTTGTGAGGTGGAGGAGGACCTGACGAGGTAAGGGAGGAGCAACGGCGTCTGCAGGCTACGGTAAGGTGAGGGAGGCAGGGAAGAAAGACCGACGAGGTGGAGAACGGAGCGGCGCCGGAAAGGTGAGGTATGCAAGGAGTAGCAGCGCCGGTGAAGGAAGTAGCAGTGGTCTTGTTCAAGTGAGAGTGAGAGTGAGGGTGAGGGAGAGAATGAGAGGCGGCTTGGCAAGACAGAGAGGGTGAGAGAGTGAATGTGTCTAAGGGATTAGGGTTAGAAAGTGAGTATTTATAGCTAGGGTTTTTTTTTTTTTTTTTAATTTTTAATATTATATACGGGTTGGGTTCGGGTCGGGTATGCCTAATACCCGGACCCGACCAGAACCCGCTTCGGGTTTTTTAATTAAAACCCAGACCCGACCCTAATGTTAAACGGGCCGGGTAAAACCCTACCCATTAGGGTCGGGTCGGACCGGGTACCCGCGGGTCGGGTACATTTTGCCATCCCTAAGAAAAAGTCTTTGGTTAGCATCCATAGTAGACTTAATTTTGCAAGGAAAGACTTCTAAGAAATGTGTAGAAATAAGTGCATCCACACTTATGTTTGAATCATATTCAATATTAATCCACACAAATGCTGATTGATTTTTCAGTTTAAGTTGAGGACCGAATTCTAGATCTCTTATTTTACGATAAAATACTTTATAATTTATTAAGTTAACTGAAATTTACTTTTTTATTTATTTATTTATTGAAACTATTGAAACTCACCGTTAATGTGTTGATCTTTTCTATAACATTACTCCACATCAGCTATAAAATATATGACAGTTATAGAATCTATGTAATAATCCCATAAAAAAAAAAAAGAATCTATGTAATAATATTGGGAAACAATTTAACTGCTTGTCTAATTTAAGCCTGGCAAAAATGGAAAGGTTCTTTAATTTGGATCATTTTATTCATTTTGTTGTCTCTTTTCTAACCCTTTGGCTATGATGATAGGAGGCACAAACTCTATTATGTTCTAGTACACCTACAGTTCATAGTTGTGAATACTTTTCTTTCTAAAATGGTGGATGATTTTTGAGTTTATCTGACTGATTAGTCAGTGGTAAAGCTGACAATTAAGAATCTTAATTATCATTTGTCAACTTCAATTATGGCAAAGTCAAGCACTTAATTGAAAAAAATTAATACGAAAATCTATTATGTTCAGCTACTACTACACAGTTCACAATTGTGAGTACTTTTCTTTGTCATGCTTTGCTATACCTTTTCGCTCCAGCATTATTTTCCTAAAACGGTGTTTGATTTTGGTTTTAATTCGAATAATTAGTCGGGGGAAACTTTGACAATTAAGAATGTTATCATTTGTCAACTTCAATTATAGCAAGTCAAGCCATTAATTGAAAAAAATCAATACGGCAAGTATCAAGTAAGACTCAAATTAAGTGGAAGACTAGGTTAGAAAATTACTCCACTGGGTTTTTTGGACTATTCATATATACTTTTGTTAGTTATTACAACTGTACAGGAATAAAACATTGTTAAAAAAACAACCCCTAATGATGCCAAACACGTAGTTTGTCCAATAAAAAGATTAGAAAGAAAGGTAAAAACTAGAAAGAAGTGTCCACTAATGCCGTAGCTATCAATCAAAGACACTCAAACTATGACGATAATTCTAAGGCATTGCCAAATACTATCTTTGCAACATTTATGGTATTAAATGGGATAGATCATGATAGATGCGTAGACGAGTACAGTACTAAATGAATGACTTTGTGCTCTCTGTAGTTGCAAAGAAACTCTGCCCATAAACGAATCTACATACATATGAATATTTGCCAAGTAGGATGGCTTGTGTGGAAGACAAGACTTTTTAAGTCTTCTCGACCTGTTTTTCTTTTTCAACATAATCACGTAGAATGTTTGTTACCAATTCCGAAATGATTTGCTACATGTGCTATTACAAATTTCTAAGAAAGCACGCTGATAAGAGAAGGGACTTGCACTTCTGTCCAATGCCTGCAAATGCATGTCTTTTTCCCCCATTGCGATGATGACTTGTGGTCAAAACAGCGTATACCAAAATTTTGTCCTAAATCAAATATAATATATATATATATATATATATATATATGTGTATCATGTGTCGTGGAAATTTATTGGTTGGTGTTCTGGGAACACAGCTTCCTATCTCCTTTTATTTGAAGAGTGGTCCTCACGTAGGATCCACCGTGAGGCTCACCTCTCATGTAAGAGGAGGGAGCAATGTTCTAGACTATATAATAACTACTCATGTATCATATGCATGTATCTTCTCTTTCACCATATGTTTTACACTCTTACGGTATGTATGTTTTACGCAACTATAGAATCTACATATTCTGAGTCGGGTAGAATCAACTCAAAACATTTTGAGGTTAGGATGAAAAATTTTAATAGGTTTTTAAAATATTTAATTTCAATTATGTATTATTATTTTTGACTTTATATATTATATATTTTTTTTTCCGTTTTGTCTTGTTTTTGAGATATAAAATAATTGCTAATAGTATTAATAAAATTGTCTTTTTCTCAATTTTTTTTCTAAGATTATTTGTCTTCCCATTCGAATTAACAGAAGGGACAAAAAAAAATTAAAATAAAATAAAAAAACAAAAACAAAACAAAGTTCGCTTTCTCCTATCCTCTGTCTCCACCCTTTGTAGGGTATTCTTTGTTATTTTTTTATTTGGATATAAAATTTGACATTACAATTTAGTCCAAACCATGGTAAAGTGGAAGCGAAACACGCTTAAACTACATTAAAATAGTATTGTATAGTTTCTTTTAAAATTTATAAAGGAATTAATTTATTATTCATACGAAAAGAAGTATTGCTTTTAGACTATGTATAAAATAATTTTTGGTTGGGCTACACGTTTCACTTTTTTGACAATGATAACGTAAAATATGATGCAACTTACTTATCATTTTTATTTTTTAATCTCCAAATCCTACTATTGTTATATATTTCTTTAGACTTTTTCAATCCATGTCTATCTGGGTACGTATGACAGAAGTAAATTTGTTTACTCTAGCTCTAAACTAGGTCAGTCATGGATCCCTATGTATTTGACTCAGGGAACTACACAAAAACACCATCATCAACACATTCACATTTATGACTGAGTAAAGGGACGAATGATCAAAATTTGTTTGACGTACTTTGATATATATACTTAAGACTTACGAGCACCAATATTTTCTTTTCATTATTGTCTTCAAAAATGATTCTTAAAGCTTGGATATTCTCTAGGGATGGTGTGGCTGGGATTAGTGTCTTAGGTTTAACTATTCTTAAAACAAAACAAAAAGAAGAAAAAGAATTATCTTAATGAACTGTGAGTCAGACACTTATTTTTTTCTAAGATAGAATTTGAACTTTCATAATAATTTTTCTTTATCATCATGTTAAGACGCCACTTAATTAAAATAATCAAGACACATATTTGAATGATATAATTGATCGTGAATGAAAATCCTATTTTTCAGTACTCTTAGAGTTCCACTAATTTTACTACGGTAACTGCAATATGCTATGTGTGATTTTTTTCTTCTTCTTAATTTAAACTTTTATAACTTTATAACTTTTATAACGTTGATGGAGCATAATGAAACTCAAAGTAAAACACTAATAATGGAACAAATGATTTTTATTCTACAAATAACTCTTTTAACCAACATTTCCCCACCGTCCATTTTTGTTACATTGTCATTATCAATTTAGATGGAAGGACTACATTACTCTAAGTAAAAAAAAAAATAAATAAATAAAAAATCTAATAATGAAGACAATGCTTTTCAAATTTGGGGATCATATTGAAATTATATAATTATATTCTAAAATTTAGGCTTTCTAAGTCATAGTTATTTTTCCATGCGATAAATGTTTACATTCTTCTTGGGCTAAGTGACTGGAAATATTTATTAAAGATACGGATAAATTACATAATTTATCTATTGTATAATTTGGAGTGGTTTAAAATTATACCCTAATAAATTTTAAAAAGTTTCAATTAAAACAATGATCTTTTTAAATTGATTTAATTTGCGCCCTCCCTAAGTTATTACTAATTAAAAGTAATAGAAATTTAGATAAGTTAAGATTAAAAATTTATCTGAACTTTATTTAATTTGTAAAGACTTTGGTAATTACATAAATTTTATAAAATTTGGGTTGATTTTAAATTAAAACCTAAAATTTAATAGTTTTAATCAAAAGCATAGATTTTTAAAACTATTTCAATTCCCAACCCCCCCCCCCCACCCCCCCAAACACACACACACACACACAAGTCACTATTACTTAAAAGTAACAGAAATTCACATTGGTTGCAATTTTAAAATCTATTTAGACTTTCAAATCGATCCTTATATTTATAAATTATAAGGCACTTGGTAATTCATTTGGAGTTGTTATTATTATTATTATTATTTGATAATTTAATAATTGAGGAAGAGAGGATATTTGAACCCTAAATGTCTCATTTAGAAATAACAAGAGGTACCAACTAGTTGAGCAACAAAACTCTTGGTAGATTTATAAGATTATATAATTATTATTACTAATAAAATTCAAAATAAAATTACATATTATATAAGCTCATGACCATCTCATATCATATAATATATAATAAAAAAATGTTTTAAAATTGTGATTGTGCCAAATGGATGTCTTCTCAATTTTTAATTATTATTCCTCTTTTTTTTCTTCTCATGTAATGTGACACACATGAAGTACATTAAAATGGTCAACATAATTGATATATGTGAAACTTTATAGCAAAAGTTTCAAAAAGTTTGAAAAATACTACTTGATCAAAATTTTACTATCAAGAGTTTCTAGAAATTTAAAAGAAGTTTTATTATTTATTTTAATAATCTACCTTAAATTTAGGTCTCACATGCTATGGTTGTGCTAAATGACTAATCACTCAATGTAAGTGTTACAAAGTTATTTATATGACATTAATTTTTTTTAATAAAATCTGACATAGTTTTGTCATATAACTCTTTATAAGTACATTAAAACTATATATGTACTTACATATTTTTCTTTCAATAACACTTTATCACTAAAGTTTTAGAAAAATCAAGTATTACTCCAAATAAAATTCAATAACAAAAGATTCAAAAATTTAAAATAAGTTGCATTATTTAATTTAAATTATTTTATAATCTATTATTATTATAGAAACTTGATCTTATATGATGTAGGCCTTCATCATGTAATTCAAAGCAATTTTTGTTCTTTTGTTTCAAAGTGTATTTTATTATTATTATTTTTTTTTCTATTTACATATGATTATATATATATATATATTGTGACATAATGCTAGTCAAGAGACTAAAAATATATTTTTTAGTTATATATTTTATCCATTACATTTTTCTATTGTCTACTTGATTTAATAGCAATAGAATTCCCATTTAGTTCTGTACATTGGATTAAGTATAGATCTTCAAGAAAGAGGCTTATCAAGTTACATATTCTAGTTCCTCTCAAAAAATAAACGAGTTACATAGTCTAGTACTCTTGGTATATCATTGTAAAGCAAGACTTATACAGAACAAGATCTTCTCCAATCTTGTCCACTTTGTTGTCTATTTTATGGTTCAAATTTTATGTTTCGGATCTAACAATATACGGATTGTCATATCATTTTAAATTTTGAATGATATGGTAGACTATACATCTTTAAATAAAATTATGAAATGAACAAAATTAATAAGATTTAAATTGAATAGGATCATTTCCACTTCATAAATAGAGATAAAAGTAATGAGTAAGCAATCATTTAGACACATCAGTTTAATTATTATACATTCCCTAAACCAATAATTAGGGAAAGCTCAAGTTCATTATGCCTCTGGCAATAAAGTAAAGATACAAGACAACAAAACAAAGAAGTTGGTCCCTTCAAAGACTTGTCAAACCCTACTTTCCTTAAGTGGATTAAGCCCTACAGGTTACAATTTCGATTATTATTACACATATTTGGATACCTGATTCAGCTGAATCCAGACTCTCCATTTAGCATTTACACTATTAATCCAGCCCTTGGAACCAGTTCAGTTGCTCAAAATCCCAAAAAGTCTCATTATCAACAGCCATGTTTCCAGTACTTTCACCAGGCTGGGAGAGTTGGCCTTGGTCTCCTGAGGATGAACTATCCGGTGAGCTTATTCTCTCTGTCAATGAAGGGTTCAAACGAGATGGTGTTGCCTCATCACTTTGAGGAACTTGTTGAGCTGCTGGCTCACTTACTATTACTGCAGGAGGCCTTCTGTCAAATGCTCTTAAGCATTTTGATTTCTTGTACACTCTACAGAGGCTAAATTCTTGCCTTAACTGCAAATACAGAAGAAGAAAATTGAACCACTCATTCTTATTAGTATTATGGAATAGTTATCCTTTAAGGGCTGGAGTTATGTAATTATTTTTGTTTTAGTGGAGATGTTATGAGTTATCTCTATCTCTTAGACTTTATCTCATTTGAGTAGTCGTTATCTCTTATTGGGTGTTGTTATCTCTATCTGGCCTTTGGATTCCTATTTATTGTATTAAAGGGAGGAATTATAATTGAATAAGATGATCACCTAGTTATATATTTTCACTCAATTGAGTAATTGAAGGCATGGCTCCCTTCTGAAAATGATCTAACAAGTTGCACGCATCGCATTCGCATTCCATATTTACAGGGTAAAAAAGCATTCTTGTGCAAAAGGCCAAGTCTTGATTCATAGTAGACTATTGCATGCATGAGATATATATATATATATATATATATCTTTAACAGGGTTTCGCAAGGAGATGAAGTTTATGGAGTATTCACATAAAAAACAATTGTAATTAATAGACTGTCACCGTTTAACCACCATGGCAAAATTGGATTTGATTGGTAATTAGTAGGTGCAAATTTACTTCATATATATTTATCAATCACATGGTTCTTACCATTTATCTCTATGAAGATGATGATTGCGACATAAACACACACACACAAACATATATATGGGAGAATTGCCTAAACCATTGACTAGTAATTAGTTAATTTATACCGTAGGAGTTGCATTGGTTGATGCGGACACTTCTCCTTCAATGGCTTTGTATTCGTTCATCTTCCACTCCGTTTTTGTTCCATTGGGAGCTCTTCCATTGTAGAAAACCATGGTCCTTTTCAACCCAATAATGCGATTGTTGGAAGAGTAAACATAATTAGGAGACCCGGTAGCTTTCCAGTACCCAGTTTGCGTGAGTCGCCTTGGTCTTCCACCACGAGCTTCACTTTCTTGTCTTGGAATGAAGAAAAACCACTGCTCTGGGTCTCCATGGCATAGATCTCCAGAAAACTCTGAATCCAACAAGTTTTGAGAAATATTAGCAAAAATAAAAACAAAAAAAGTAAGTATTCATCCCAAAACATTTTTTTTTTTTAAAAAAAAAAGAAGAAAAAGAAAAAGAAGAAGAAGATAAAATCAAAATGGTTAGCTCCATGACTTTGGAATAATAATTAAATTCATCATTTTTTATCGGTTTAAGTTTTTCGTATCATAATATCAGAATATGTAACCCTGCATTCAACTAGAAAGTGGGAAAGCAAACATGATGAACCCAAGAAAAACTTAACCTACTTTGCTTTTTGACAAAAATAAGGAAGACTATATGTTCATCAAAAGAACTTAATACTTTTGGGGGTTAAGAATAAATGTTTTTGTTTGAGAGTAAAATTTTTCCGATATTTTTATCCTCTTAATCTTCAAGATGATCATCCAAAGACTTTCATATGGAAAACCAAAAAAAAAAAAAAAAATCTTAATTGTGAACTTAAATTCATTATTGCAAGCTTCAACACGGAAAGTGAAAATAAAACCAGAAATATTTAATGAGCTTCAGTGTAACCTTAAAGGCTATAGAGCTGAAGCATTAAAAGAAACAACATTAAATTACTTGTAAGAAATTTCAGTGAAGAAACAAAAAAAAAAAATTAGACAGAAAAGAACAAAAGAAGAGAGGATTTTTACGTGGGAGTTCCCATGGTTTCGAGTCATATATGTCCACAACCGGTATAATCCGGTCCATAACTCTGTTCAAATCTTCTCTGGTCCCTTCTAGCTTGTTATGCAAATAGAATGAGACTAACTCTTCCTCTGTTGGGTAGAACCGAAACCCAGGTGGGAAATCCTCCATTACTCTAGCTCTCAAAATATAACTCTACCAAATGGGATTTCTTTCTTTGTTTTTGTTTTTACTAAGACTCAGTTATATTGTGGTTTAACGCAGTGATGTGTATATGTGTGTATATATATATATAAGAGGAGCTGGAGGAGTTTGCAGAAGATGGGAATGAAAGTTAGGCAAAAGTGCAGAAAGGCAAACCGAGTGAAATGAGAAAAGGCGAATTAAGGCGCTTTGTGGGGTTGCTTGGAAAGTTCCACGCGCTTGGCAAGAAAAAGTTCACCGTCTAATTTTGATGATCTCCGTACAATGCCAATTTTTTTGTTTGTATTCTTTTACGAAGAGTATATTTTGATTTGGTTTGGTGGAAAATTTCCCTTTTTTTTGAGGGTCTGGTGGAAAAATTCCTAGTCATCATATTCCATGTGTGTTGCATTTTGATTCGGCGGAAAAATCCTTTTTATTAAAAAACTTATAACAAAAAGCTTATAGAGTGATGTGACAAGTGTAATTTGCACCAATTAAAAATTTTAATAAATATAAGTGTTTGATTTTTTTTTTTTTTTGGTAAAATCCAATTAACTCTCTTGAGATGTAGATTGATACTAGTCATATTTAAAATTTTTTAAAACTAACAAACTTCATCTTTAACCATTGCTTGAAATAAGAAAACAATGAGTAACGGTTTAGAGATCAAGTTAATCAGTTTTGAAAAGATTTAAACCTGACTAATATTAGCTCAAATCTTAAAAATATTGATTGTATTTTACTCTTGTTAATGGTGACAATCGGTTTGTAACACTCAGGGACGGGATTATAAAAGTAAAAAAAGTGAAAAAAAATAAAATACTAAAATTTTATAATTTAAGGATTAAAATTAAAAGTGAAAATTTTCAACTTTCAATTTTAACCCTTGAAAAGTAATTACGAGGTGATCACAATTCATGCATGTTGATCCACCCTTTATTCTCAGTGCCCACATTAACCTATTTTTTTGAGATATATATATATATATATAAACTTCTTATACATTTATATTTATCCATACAAAACTAAGATCTAAACCGTGTGATGTCCGTGTGTGGTGTGTATGCCCTAAATCTTCAATAACCGCCAAAATTGTATGAATTATAAATTAGAAGTTTATATGACCAAAACAGTTTGACACTTTGACTTCAATTTTATGATTATATTTGTACAAGTTGAATAAAAAACCTCAACTGGATGGTCTTGATCGGTTTTCAATGCGGAGCGATGACCATGAAAGCTGCATTCCATCTTATATGTTCTTATCTTATTCCATAAATTAAGAATTTAAGATTCTATTATGTGGGTGCAACATAGAGAATAAAATTAAGCTCCATTTGGTTATGCTTTTTGCAATTATTAAATTAAGTTCTTACAGGCCTATTAAAAAACCGTTAATTGAAAGCTTGAATTGCAAAGTCTTTACTTTGACAGCATCCCTCCTAACTAACATTTCTTTGTAACTATGCTCCACTTGAAATTTATGGAAAGTTTGGAGAATATTTGTGCACAAATTATGGTCTAGATTTCAATAGAATGACATTAGAGATACTACAAATTTTACTATATTAATCTTACAAACTAATATATTATAAATTATTAAAATTTAATTTAAACATTTATTTATTATAATGTCGTTGAAGTGACACCAACCACATTCGTAATTCATTACTGTTAGGAAATTTGGGCCTTGACCTTGTCAAATTACTAATTTTAAAGCTAAGTTAATTATTAATTTAATTATGATTAAGGCCTTTGATAAAACAATCAAACACAATATTGCACAAAAATAAACAGTTACGGAAATAAACAACACGTAATATGGCAACTCAGGGAAAACTAATGGAATAATTGTCCCATAGAAAAAATCACTGGAGGTAAACCTTTCCCCAAAGAAGAAAATACCACACAAAAACCTCTGAAGTTTGGACTAAAACATAACAATAACGTGAAATGTTAAATTTTTGTATTAGCAATTTAGCGCCTGTTTATATCGTTTAATACCCAATCAATTCTACTTTAGAAGTACCTACTAATAATGTAACATGTGAAATTGTGAATATTGATTAAGACCGGTCTAATACTAATAGTATACTATTTAGTATTTAGAGAACAAATTATCAGAAAATGACAAACGATTAATGTCCAACTCTCTTTCATTAGTTTTTTTTTTTTTCTTTGATCTTTCCAAGTTTTGAGGTGTCAACTGTCAACAATTCTACTTAACCAATAAGATTTTGCTACCAAAACAGTTAGTAAAAAAGTTTGTGAGTATAGCATTACTCTTAAAAGAATCAATAATATTGTTTAAGAAAAACCAAAATGTAATTTTATAAAACAAAATTATTAAAATTAGTACTGTGGGAACAATTTTTGCTTCAAAGGCCAAGGGTTAGACCATGGTTGGAACCTTAGGCAAATCTTGTTGTCCCACATAGGAAAGAAAGCCTCCCTCTTTGCACCTTATAAGAGATGAGCCAATGGTTGAAGAGTACCACTAGCTTGGTCCTTCCAATGTGGGACTTGAAGCCAAAAAAGATTACAATGTGCAACTCTTGGTCTTGAGGTAAAAATATCCCCACAAATATATATATATATATATATAGTAAATTTAAAAAAATATATATATTTGGAGGGGGGATTGCCTCTAGTCCAGGCTCCGTCTTTGAAACAGTCAAAGACTAAAGAGGGAAGAGAAAAAGAGAAGACCCAGTGGAGG
This sequence comes from Quercus suber, assembly GCF_002906115.3. Classification (NCBI taxonomy): domain Eukaryota; kingdom Viridiplantae; phylum Streptophyta; class Magnoliopsida; order Fagales; family Fagaceae; genus Quercus; species Quercus suber. Next base: position 211,139 of record NW_027069723.1, on the reverse strand, counting down.
AACTGGTCTCTTTGTTGATATACTATGTGAAATGTATGCATAGGCTATTTTGGTGACTAACGACAATTTTTTTAAATGAGAACCGACGTACTATTCGTGCTATTTGTGCTTTATTATTATTATTATTATTATTTTTTTTTTTTTTTAAGTACGCTGCCAAAGATTCTGTTTGAAAAAAAAAATTGAAAGGTTTGAAAATATGTTTTTTTAAGAGAAATAGGTAAAAATGTCCCCACAAGTATATATATATATATATATATAGTAAATTTTAAAAAAAAAAAATATTTGGAGGGGGGATTGCCTCTAGTCCAAGCTGAAGAGAAAAAGAGAAGACCCAGTGGAGGAACTGGTCTCTTTGTTGATATACTATGTGAAATGTATGCATAGGCTATTTTGGTGACTAACGACAATTTTTTTAAATGAGAACCGACGTACTATTCGTGCTATTTGTGCTTTATTATTATTATTTTTTTTATTATTTTTAAGTACGCTGCCAAAGATTCTGTTTGAAAAAAAAAATTGAAAGGTTTGAAAATATGTTTTTTTAAGAGAAAAAAAAAGGAAATAAACAAGCACTTAAAGCTCTCATTACCCTTGGCCAAAAAAGTGAATGCAAAGAGCTACTAGATTCTGGCAGAGAGAACCTGTAGTCTATCACTTTGATTGAACATCCTGTCCAGGTTTTGAAAATATTAAATCCATTTTTTCAATTCATATTGAAGATTTTTCATGCTTTTGGAGCAAACGAAAGATTATATATATATGTGTGTGTGTGTGTTAGCTATATTTTTGTGGTTCTGTACCGTGCACATATATTGATATATAGTTTCAACTTAATTAATTGAAGGCTTTACATCATTTTGAGGCAAACGAAAACTGTTTCAAGCAAAAAGTTTACTAATATTGGTTCTCCATCCTAAAATTATAACTTGCTGATATTTTTTCTCGTTATAGAATAGAACGCACATCTCTTATGAAAATGACTATATATATATATATATATGTTAGCTATATTTTTGTGGTTCTGCAGCTGTACCATGCACATATATTGATATATAGTTTCAACTTAACTAATTGAAGGCTTTACATCATTTTGAGGCAAACGAAAACTGTTTTAAACAAAAAGTTTACTAATATTGGTTCTCCATCCTAACATTCTAACTTGCTGATATTTTTTCTCATTATAGAATAGAACGCACATCTCTTATGAAAATGATTATGAATTTGGGATAGCTTTTAGGTGGCAAAATAGAGGTAAAGTTCTAAAAGGTGATGAATATGAACTCGGATTAATTTGCACGTTCCTCTCAACTCTTAACATTGGTTTCAAAATGAAGATGAGTTCTTTAAAAACATTATTTGGAAATACGAATTGAAAATTTATTTTGACGATCTCTATGTTAACCTACACAACATTATGTCAACTTTGTCTTCTTTTTAAAGTCTAAATATCTTAATTAGTAAAGTTTTTTGTAGTTAAACAAGAGAGTTAGAGTTCAAACTTCACCTATACCAAAATTCGATTAGTGTCTTAATCTGATGATAAAAAATAATCTTCATAAAATGGACATTATAGATTCATAGGTAAATTGAGTTTCTATACTATCTATCAAAAAGAACTTAATCAATCATTTGTCGTTCCATGATGTAAACTGACTTGCTATTTCTGAATAAGCAGGTGATAATGCTACCACTATTAAAAATAAATATTTCGAGTAAATCATGGGGGTTAAAATGACTTACAAAATTTTCCATTAATTTTATGGTCAACCTGGAAAGTGCTTGACAGCTTCACAGGTGTAGTTAATCACGAGTCATTTGGTCAGGGTTAAGTAATAAGCTATCAAGTTCTCAGAAAAGCACCACTAGATGATGAGTTTAGTTGAGTTGGCTGCGTACCATATATGCAGGCTTTAAAAGTGTGGCGTAAATCCAACTTCCATTCTTTATACTTTTTTGCCATGATGGGTATGGTAAATTTCCTCCTGTAGAGAAGGAAAATTCCCGACCTATCACAAGCTGACACATCACACTACCAAGTCCACAAAATGCAGCCAATTACAAAGCGCCACATGCTACTGCTAGGTTTTACTATTGCTATTCAGAAGCCAACAGAAATTCGCCAAGTGTCATACAAGAACCAATCATGCATCAGCTCGTGTAAGCTCTATCAAAAAGAACTTAATCAATCATTTGTCGTTCCATGATGTAAACTGACTTGCTATTTCTGAATAAGCAGGTGATAATGCTACCACTATTAAAAATAAATATTTCGAGTAAATCATGGGGGTTAAAATGACTTACAAAATTTTCCATTAATTTTATGGTCAACCTGGAAAGTGCTTGACAGCTTCACAGGTGTAGTTAATCACGAGTCATTTGGTCAGGGTTAAGTAATAAGCTATCAAGTTCTCAGAAAAGCACCACTAGATGATGAGTTTAGTTGAGTTGGCTGCGTACCATAAATGCAGGCTTTAAAAGTGTGGCGTAAATCCAACTTCCATTCTTTATACTTTTTTGCCATGATGGGTATGGTAAATTTCCTCCTATCAACAAACCTCCGACAAAAGTTTATTACTTTCACTTGTTTCAAAATGTTGCAATGGCAATGAGTGGAGTTACGTTCTTGCTTCATCCCTTCCCCTACACTGTGTGTGAAAGTTTGGAGGGAGAGAAAAGTAAAGATTAAGAGGGAATGAGTGAAGAGAAAAAGGAGAATTGTTATTATTTATCCTTGTTTATATGTTTTAAAAATGAAGTCGGAGGAAGAGAAATGAGGGGTTATATAAATTGACAATTATGACCTTTATTAATTTTAAAAAATAGATATAAATTGATATAATAAGAATAAAATTTATAATTTAAATATTTTCCATATAAGTAGAATCTATTCTCTCTACTCTCCTCCTAATTCCTCCAACTTGCGGGAATTAAAAAAAAGGGGGTTAGGACTAGGGAGTTAGTACTAGGACTATGTGGAATCTATTCTCTCATGTCTAGCATGTATCCTCTTTTGAGGTGGGAAAAATCCATGTGAGACAAGACTGATCAAGTTAGAAAGTGCATTTGTTCCAACCCTATTTATTAGGTACTCTTTAATTCCTATAACACTCCATCTAATAATAAGTCACACGGATCTATTTCTTAGCAAGAGAGAAAGAAACCCCCATAAAAAAAATAAATAAATAAAAGCAAGATAGAAAGAAACCACTTGACTATATACGTAAGAGCCAGTATGTACTTCATTGTTAATTGGTATAACAAGGTCAAAATGGGCATCTGCCCCTTTCGCCAAAATTTTCAAGCAAAATTTCCTGTTCTAGGGACGGAGCCAGAACTTAGAGTTAGGGGGGGTGGCTTTGCTGTTAGTTGTGCGCAATGATTTCGGCCCTCGATTTTGTTGCTACTTAGTCACTTAGCTACTAGTTGTTAAAATTTTTTTAAAGGGTTAGATTTTTTGTTTTAAGTAAAATTGGTTGACTAGGCTTATTATTATTATTATTATTATTATTATTTTTAGTTTTACTATTGATAATTTTTGTTGTTGTATTAATTTTTTTTTTTTTAAATGTGGAAAATGTTTGAACTACAAACTTTTTTACAAATTACTGATAATGTAAGTTGCGAGCCCAAATGCAAACCAATAGGAATTTGCTACCTTAACCGTTTGTAAAAATGTTATAGAAAAATTTGTGACTATAACAATACTTTTAAAAGAATCAATAATATTTTTAATGGGGGGGGGGGGCATTGCCCCCCCAAGTCCAATCATGGCTCTGTCCATGTCCTGTTCTGAAACTATCTAGTAAAATGCCCATGTTTGAAACTCTATTCTTAGAAAATCGAGTTATGTGAAATCAAACTAAAAAAAAAAAAAAAAGGAACTTGAGTTCCATATAAAATTTATCACATTACTGGATTTTCATCCAATCAAGTTTTTCACTGAAACTCGATTTTCTAAAGATCAAATTTCAAAACAATGGCATTTTGCTAGATAGTTTCAGAACAAAAGTATTTTGCTACATCTTTTGGGCGAAATAAGCAAATGTCCATTTTGGCCTGTATAACACTAGCTAAAAAAATTGCTTAGACATACATACTTTTTAAATACAACTATAAGAAGGAAGGTTCATGCACTTACTACTAGGGACATTGAACATTCAAGCGTTTTTTTTTTTTTTTTTTGGTGATAGAGCATTCAAGTTACTTCCCATAGTCAATTAGTGGGTAATTTACGTTTTAAAAATATTTAATTTTGACTTCAAATTAATTTCAACTGTGCATGAGCATCAGCGCATGCGTACGCTCTAATTTTCCTGTGGAAAAAAATTGAACGGTGATGTTGATACTGTTGACTAAACTCTTTCTTGCAAATTAAGCAAGAGGTGCAATTTCTATGCAAAAACTAGAAATAAAACCGTCTTTTTCCTCTTGCAAATAGTCGAGGTCGTACGTTTACGGAAGTGTAAAAACAAATAAAGTTGTGATCATATATAGAAAACATTTCAGATTGATGCAAAGCTTGACATTGAAAACTTACTTGAAAAACGTGGACACAGAGGGACTCGCCGAAATAAAATCAATGGTTTAAGACTCAAGAGGCATGGGTTCAAGAATATCAACCCCCCCATACTTCCTTCTATTGCCAATAGTCAAGACCACGTACAAGGGCATGGAAAATTGAGTATGTGTGCATTCATAACAATTCATAATTCAATTGTTTTAATAGGGAATAGAAACATTAAAGGACATTAAAGGTCTTCGTTGAACACATCGAAAGATATTAATTAAGCTATTTTTCCTTGACTGTTAGGAATAGTTCCAACTAATGTAAACACTAGTATTCAATGTGACATTGGGAGCCATTTTTCCTTTTTCTCCCTTTTTTTTTTTGTTTTTTACTAATTTACTTTAATTCATACTCATTTCCACCCAAATTTTTGTCCCTTTAAAGAAGCACTAATTTATTTATTTTTATAATAAAAAACACTAATTTATTAAGGAACTAATATTAGATACTTTCCATCCAAATTTTTTTAATGAGAATTTCAATCCTACCATTTCTTCACAAAATGTGAATAAAAATAGAGATTACAAAAAAAAAAAAAAGTAAAAAACAAATAAAAATAGTCTTTTGATTTTTTTTTTAAGTAACAAATTTTATTTGGAACATATAAATAAGAAATTTTAGACTATAAATGTGGGATGGAGGGAGTAAAACTCATGTTACCTACTTCTATTTGTGCATGCATCTTTATTGGCCGAATGAAGTCTGGGGCCATATGATTGAATGACCTTAGGAGTAATTCTAATTTTACTATATAAGTACATAAATTGATGTGTCAACTTCTATAATATTCTTTCTCAAAAAAAAAAAAACTTCTATAATGTTAATAATTAATATGATATTACTCAAATTCATTTGTCATGTCAATTTAAAGGTTTTTTTTTTTGGTAGTTAAATTAGTATTACTTTTATTAGGTTCCAATTATTTAAATAGGTAAAGTTTCTCACTGTCCAATAAAAGAATTGGAGTAAATTTTTGTCTACATCAAAATTAGACAGTGTCTTGACTTGATGATAAAAAATATTCTTCATAAAACAAAAACTATAAATTCAAATAATATTGTATCTGTTGGGGAAAATAATTATTTAATTTGTTTAGCATTAATTACATTTATATAAACTTGTTTATAACTCAATAACCCAAGTAACATGGCACGACTTTGATTTGTGGATGATAAAGGACAAAATTTACCACCATACCGGTTTGGTCGAAACTTCCTTCTATCTACCCTGTGACAACTCAAATGAGCATCCACATGTTTCTTTTAGTCATGTGACTTATTTAAAAATTATGAGACTTATTGTTAAAGGTAGTAGTAATAATAATAAGGTTAAAGTGCAAACTACACCGTTAAAGTTTGGGATAAGGTTTATCTTCAAACTAGTTTGAAGAAAAACTTTTCAAACTCCTTTTTTTTTTTTTTTTTTTATTGGATGTGAATTTGAAAATATAACAATTGGATTGCATGTTCTTTATATTTTTAACACATATGTCAAATTTTGTTCAAATTGGATGTTATTTACTATTTAATCAATAAACTTATTTTTTATATATAATATTTTACCACAAAAACTTGAAATTTAAATATGTCAATGATGATATATTTATTAATCTTTAATTTTCTTAAAATTTTGTAAGCATGAATGATATAATAAAAATATATCATCCAACTGTTAGACTTTCAAAATCACATTCAATAAAAAGATATAGGAGAAATTTGAAGAGTTTCTATTTAAACTAATTTAGAAATAAACATTTTCCTAAAGTTTGAGAGTCTTTGTATTTTACACTCTAAAATTTTAAATTTTAGATTTTACTTTCTAAAGTTATATTCCATTAGTATCAACATTTTTTCCATCCATATTTTCCGTTAAGTGTCACATAAGTTTTTCTCTCATATTTAGTTAATAAAATTATGTCATATCATTTTTGGATTTACGCTACAAAAATGACATCATTTTAATAGATAAACTAAATATGTAAACTTATGTGACACTAAAGGTGTGTTTGGGACAGGGGCTGCGTTTTTTTTGGCTGGTCCATGAACATAGCACTGTTCATGGACCAGTCAATTGAGAAAAACGCGTGAATAATAATTTGTAGCAATAAAAAATATTTTGCTACAGTGTTTTTAGCAATAAATTTTCAGTAAAATAAGCGGTATCCAAACGCACACTAAACGAAATATATAGATAAAATGACTACTAATGCAAACGAAATATAACTTCATAGAATAAAATCCAAATTTTAAAGTTTCATAGTATAAAATTCAAAGACCTCTAAATTTTAAGGGTGTAGTTTATTTTTAGCCTAATAATATTAATAACTTATTATCACTTTAACAAACTATATTATGAAAAAAAAAAAAAGTAGATGTGAACAAAATCTCTTGAATTTCTTTAGTATACTTTTTCTTTATCATTTTTGTTTGTCTTGTTGTGGATAATTTTCGTATTCGTAACAAAAGGTTAGAAGACATGCATGGAGAGGAGACAGAGTCAAGGGGAAGTCAATAAGCAAATTGACCCTCGAAAGATTTATGATGAAAGTCATGCAACCCAAATTCACGCGCAGTTAGACAAGAATGAGGCTTGAATTGAATCCGTGTTCCTGGCAGACCACGCTGGATTGAATTCAAGATCAGCTTTTTTACAGAAAATTGATACCATTTTTTGTCTTTTTCCACTTTCCGCTCATCGATCTACGCGTGACGCCAATAAGTATTGTTATATGTATACCATAGAGATTTTATTGGAACTATTGCTCTAACGGCTCCTTTCTAAATGCGTAGAAGTTGGTAAAAAAATGTGTTGAAATGTGTAAAATGTTGTTTAAAAACTAAAAAATGTTATTTAGAAACATAAACCAAACGGGAAGACTTGTATTATCAAGCCACACCATATGGTCCACTTTCTCGTTATATTTCTCATAATCTACCCATTGAAAGTGGCTCATGTTTTCTTAAAAATAGGTTTGGAATTATTCATTCAAATTTTAAATAAAAAGTAGCTCTGGAGTCACCGAGACCAACATGCACATAGAGTAAAACTTGCTACGAATGTGCGACTCCTGTCAATTCATTCTTTAACCAAAAAAAGGCTACTTTCAGAGTTTTTCATTCTTTTTCTTCTCCTCATAACAAACCACACGGATTTAAATGGGAAAACTATACCATTGACCAAGTTTCTTTTCAAACTATTTTTATATATTTTTATTGAAAATCTAATTGTTAAATTATGTGTTATTTATGTTCTTAAAATGCATTGTAAATTTTATTCAAATTGAATTTTATTTATTATTCGATCAATAAACTTATTTTTATAAATAAATTTAGACCACAAAAATACTACTTTTAAGAGTTTTTCATTTTTTCTTAACAAATATAAAGATAAAATTTAGTTACAAAATTAATTGTAATCTAAGACTACAACCTTACTCAATATATATATATATATATATATATATATATATATTTTTATTAGAGGTGAATTTTGACAATTCACCATTGGATTACATTTTCTTCTTATATCTTCCATACTTGCAAAATTTCTAGAAAACTAAAAATTAATAGCTATATCATCAATAAATTATTTAAATTGCAAGTTTTTGTAATTTAAAATTATGCATAAAATATAATCTTATAAATCATGTAGTAAATAATGTCCGATTGACACAAAATTTGACATATGTATTAAAAGCGTAAAAAACATGCAATTTAACTGTTATATTTTAAAAATATATAGTAATGTTAATGACATTGAGTAAAATTATAACTTTAAAATATAATCAATTTTGTAATTAAAATTTGTCCTAAATATAATAGGTTATTCTTTTTTTTTATGAGAAAAAATATAATAGGTTATTCAAGACAAAATGTAGCATGGTGGAAAGTCATCAAAATGGAGTATATTTAGGGCAAGACTAATATATATATAGACACACATTAATGGTCACAAAAGCTGGCCACCCATCGATGCTAGTCATCACTAAAACGATTGATTTTCTTGTGGATTTAGATATTGTTTATGAAATGTAAAAGTTAACATGATAAAAAAAATTATTAACATTTTATATTTTTATTATCTTCTTAAATTTTTATTTTTTTAATATGTTAACTTTTATATCTTACAATCAGGTAGTAATTGCATAGTGCAATACTATTGCACATCTGCACTGAATCCAAATTCCTTTCATACATTCAGGATGAACGAATTTTAGAAATAAGTGTCATGCAAAAAAATAAATAAATAGGAGAAATTCAAAAACTAAAGATGAATCAATTTTCCATGGAAATTAATGGTCGAGAAATTTTTTAACCAAGATGATTCATGAGTCATTCGTGGACTACCTAAAATTCATTAAGGGTCTTTTTTGGGTGGGGGTAAAACAGGGAGAATAGAGAATGAAAGAGAGAAAATGGAAATAAATAAATGTGTGTTTGGTTAAGAGTGAAAATAAGGGAAGAAAATAATGTGACCCGACAGTTTTCTTTACAGGCCAATCAAAAATCTTTCTCCCCAACTCGGGGAGAAAACTCAAAGTGGAAAACAGGGCTTATATTTTGGACTCAGCCCAACGACCATACTTTGTTAGCTTTTCTGTCTTTTTCTTCTTTGTTTAGTTGTGTTCGTCCGTGATTCTTGGTTTTGTTTTTGTCTTTTTCTTTAGTGTTTATCTTTTCTTCCTTCTCCCTTCTTTTTTCTTTTTTTTTTTCTTTGGTGCTTATCCTTTCTTGCTCTTTTCTGTTTTTTTTTTTTTTTTTTTTTTTTTTTAAATTTTTTTTTAAAATTTGTTTTTATTTTT